>NC_064626.1:737971005-738274035 GCF_023864275.1 Schistocerca cancellata
CTTCCACATCTCCGTGAAGTCATTTTTCAACAAGATAACGCACACCTCATGCCCGTCCTGTGTGGTCCTTCCGTAACACAAAGATGTTGCCCTCGACGCTGTTCAGATCGCTCACTCACTGGAAACAACCGGTCACGAGTTGCTGAAACTCTGGCACCCCACCACTCGCCGTGCTTCTACGATTGATGATCTCCGACGAAGAGCTGGAGCAGCTTGAGGCGACTTATCTCTTTATGATGGATAGTAACTTTCATTCCGTGTATACTCCCAAACTACCTTAAACTTAATCATTCATCTTAGCTACCATACTGTATACTAATGGTAAGTAAAATTCGTTATTCTCTGGTGTTACAGTTTCATTGTCCAGCAGAGTATTACGCCAGAAGCATAGCAAATATTTCTTATGGGGTGTTTCCGCTAATTCATCCGGCATAGAAGTAAAATCAGTTTTTTTCTCCTACACTTAATGAATGTATGATGTAACTGCCCTTATCCAGTGAGCATCAGACGCCCAGATCGATTGTATGTACAATGTTTATAATTCACCAAACCTAAAATTGCAGCCTGTCAAAAGTAAGTCTCGTTGTACGTAACTTGTGTTTCCAAATACAAGAGGTAATTTACTATAATCTTCTAATTCATTTTCTGACTAAACCTTTAGCTATAACTACTTAAATGGGTTTCAGCTTATTGATCCTAATTACACTCGCAGCTACCTGTTTTACGATCACTCCCAACTTCACTAGCGTTTGTTCAGAAACAGTATTACACATTGTTCATACTGACACAATAGCTTTTGTAGAGGACTACTCTAGTGAACTGATTCCACCAGCACTGAAATACAGTTATTTACATACCACTTTTTCTTCACTGAGTCTGAATGGCAGTCTAACCAGGGTGTCACAATAAAATCAAAATTATTCAGATACCTGTTTGGGACATTAATGTAGGACGTGTGTACCCATCGCCATTATGATGACTTGAACTCTGTTGAGGACACTTTCAATGAGATGTTTGGATGTCTGTTGAGAAATGCCAGCGAATTCTTCCTCGAGAGCCAAAACCAGAGTAATGTTGGAAGATGAGGTTTCAAGCACAATCGACGATCTAGCTCTTTCCAAGGGGTCTTACAATCGGTTCAGGCCGTGACTCCTGGCAGGCCAGTGAATTTCACGAAAGTTATTGTCCACATAGCATTACCTGATAGATGGTGTTTTATGACAGGGTGTACTGTCATGCTGATACAGACAATCATTATATCCGAACTGTTCTTCTTCTATGCGCATTAGACAAAACTGTAAAATGTGTTCGTATCCTTCTGCGCTTAGCGCTTTTTAGCGCAATAAGAGAAACACACCGTAACCATGAGAAACACCACCATACCACAAAACCATTTTTCCGCAATTCACTGGTGGCTCTACACATGAGGCATTCGCCAAACCCAAACCTTTCCATCGGATTGCCACAGGATACTGCGTGATTCATCACTCCCAAACACTTTTCCAGTCATCCACCGTCCAATGGCGACACTCTTTACATCACCTCAGACATCGTTTGGCAATGACTGCAGCAATGTGTGGCTTATGAGGAGCTGCTCGGTAATTCTACCTCATACTTTTTAACTGCGTACGGGCAGTTATTGTGCTAGCTGGAGTGCTGGTAGCACTTTGGAACTCATGAATCGACCGCTACGGTCGCAGGTTCGAATCCTGCCTCAGGCATGGATGTGAGTGATGTCTTTAGGTTAGTTAGGTTTAAGTAGTTCTACGTTCTAGGGGACTGATGACCTCAGATGTTAAGTCCCATAGTGCTAAGAGCCATTTGAACCATTTTTGGAACTCATGAATGTTTCTTTCCGCTGATTTCATGCGACTTTTTGCAAACACCTTCTGCAGTGCTCGTCAACCGTGTCCGTCAGTGCATGAACTCCGCCTCGTCGTGGTTTAGACGTAGTTTCTCTGCTTCACGATCACATCACTAACAGCCGACTTTGGCCGGTTTAGAAACGTGAAACGTTCTTGGTAGGTTTGTTACTGACGTGACAACAAACGGCTAGCCCACATTCGAAATCACTGAGCTCTCCATATTGACCCTTTATTTGTTAGCGCTTCACGACACTCACCGCCTCCTAGCATACCGGCGGGCCAGCCTCTCGTAACATCTAGTGGTCAATTCCTCATTACATGGGGGTGTCAAGGCACTTTTGATCAGATAGTGTAAAAAAATCCGTACGTAAAATTCGTCAACCATTTCACACCACTGGTGGATAAAGATTACTTCATGTGTAGTTCTCACACATTACATGTTGAAACGTCCCCTCAGAAAAATTTATGAATTACTGTGCTGATAAACCTCTTACGTTATTCGATTTTCATACAGCTGAGCAGGACTGAACGTACTCAGTCATTTCTCTCTTCACTTATTCTGATCATCACTAAACTGATACACAATATTTTTAGCGCAACGCAATCTGACTTTCAATAATCCCTACAAAAGAATGGCCCTGACTAACAATAACCTATACCTTTCATGAATCACTTACCTCACAAAAATCTTCGCTACTCGAACTACTGCAATACAGCGAGCGCCACTACTACCAGCTAAATAAAAGATTCTAACTACTGAAGTCACTAATTACTGATAGGCATAGTCAGCAAATGAAAGATTTTGATAGAGAACAAACAATGTATTTACCTTAATAGTGTTCAAAAGTCATTATATATATATATATATCAGTTCATGATACCCAGTATTACAAATTTACTCTTTATGGCGAACACACGTCCAGATCGATCGCTCTTAAAATTCTACCATCTCTCTCCCCACACCCACCACTGCTGGCGGCTCACCTCCAACTGCGCAACGCTACGCACTGTTCACATCCATTGCCCAACACTACAATAGCAAATATTCCAACAATGCAAACCAGCCACAGACTTCACACAGCACAGTCAGTGATTTTCATATAGAGCGCTACGTGGCGTTACCAACATAAAAATCTAAACAGCCTACTTACAATGTCTAGCTGGAAGCATCCATGTTGCTTCCGCATGATTCTTGACGTCGTCCATCCATCTCCCATTACTTCGTCGTCTGAGTGTTTTCGAATTTAGCAAAGAATTTCGTTGGTTCATCTAAAAACCATTCGCCCTGCTACGTGTTCTGCCTTTCCTTTCATTTTAATGTCGGCCACAATTACGCTTAAGTCGAGTCTTTCCTGTTTTTTCTTTTTTTCTCCGATCTCTACTAGTAATTCCTACTACGCCCTTCGTTGAGCGACCTTCAACCTTCGAATGCTTTTCGAACTCAAAAGTCCATGCTTCAGTGCGATAAAATACGTAACGCACATTGACTGTATACTATCCGCCTGAGACACGTAGGTTAGTCTTGAGAACTCTATTTAGTTTACGAAAAGAAATTTAGATGATTTTCAATACATTGTTCATTTTTTATGTCTCTCGAGTCGTTGTCTTCAACTGCTCTAAATCTCATCAACTGGTTCTATTAGCCAACTGTTAATTTGTACAATTTGCTTCCCACATTACTGAATACGTTGTGAAATATGATTGCAGATCGGTGCTTAACAGTGCCTGCAATGTCTGCGCATAGCTGGTTTGAAGCTCTGTAACAGGCCACAAGACTCCACTAGTCATCAATGACAGGCACCGGAAGCAGCTGACCTACAAAGCGGCCCCGACAGGTATTTTGCATCGACAGAAATGTCTTCCAGCGACCAGAGACTACTGAAGGTTGAACGTTGAGCGTGTCTGGCAACTTTGTACGCCTCCACTCACTTGAAATTCTACACCTGCAGGATACCATAACACACGAGCTAGGATCTGCTAGTCAGTCATTGTCACTGATCTCAGCTACTAAAGCGCTACAGAAGCATTCAGACGTGACGGTTCTGTGTGAAATGATGGCGCAGAAGGCATGTAGGTCTTTCAGTGACCGTAAGCACCACTGTTGCAACTGCTTCGTCGAAATATTTCGAAATGCATTTTTCACTTTTGCTACATTACTACATTAGTCGTACTCCATGGATTCCGTGGAGAGGAGTCTCTCGAATGTGGAAAGTGATCAAAGACGTACATTTTATTTACGTGCAGCACGAAAAAGTGCTTTAACATTTTAAAATATTACGTTATTACCAGAAATGCAAGTCCGCCTCCGTAGCTAAGTGGCCAGCTTCTCTCAGCACAGCGAGGAGGACTACTTGTGAGATCTACTAAAACTTCCCGTTTTCGTGGTAATTTTGCAGGCCGAAAGCCCTGGAGGTAGAGCGGACTGTTCTAGTTGGGACGTATAGGAAAATCGGAGTATTTTTACCGGAATATCAGTCAAGCTGGTGGAACGACTGAGTAATTGCTAATATGGATACCAGCATTTGCGTTACCACTAAGGGAAAACTTCCGAGAACTGAAGTCAGAAACCCAGAGCAGATGTGTGGAATTATTTAAGTTGCATGTTGGACAATGTGTCCAGGACAATTAACATGGCAATCTTCGGTATGTGTAAGAATTTTTTTTTATATGAATACGGAGTATTATGGATTACTTGCTCGACATGTGTGATAAACTTGTGTCGCTACTGATCGCAGTGAGATGTTAACAATAGTACAGAAAGGAAACAGATAGATAGATATTTCAGAAGGTGGCATTCAAAAACAAACACTTTCACTTAATCTAACTTAAACTAATTTACACCAAGGACAACACACCCACCCATACCCATGGGAGGACTCGAAAAGGCGCCCCAGACCGCACGGCTACCCCGCGCGGCCAAGGTGTTCGAAGTTCTGACAAACGTAAGGTAAGCTATGGGGAGAGACGGGTAATGTACAATACGTACAAGAGCCAGGAGGGGATAATAAGAGAGGACAAGCAAGAACGAAGTGCTCAACCTGTACATCGAAGAAGCAATGATGGAAATACACTAAACCGCCAAAGAAACTGGTATAGGAATGCATATTAAAATACAGAGACGTGTAAACAAAATAAGGCACTGCGATCGGCAACGGCTGTATAAGACAAAAAGTGTCTGGTGCAGTTGTCAGATCGGTTACTGCTGCTAAAATGGCAGGTTATCAAGATTTAAGTGAGTTTGAACGTCGTGTTATAGTCGGCGCAGGGACGATGGAACACAGCATCTTCGTAATAGCGATGAAGTGGGGATTTTCCCGTACGACCATTTCACGAGTGTACCGTGAATATTAGGAATCCGGCAAGACATCAAATCTCCGACATCGCTGCTGCGGGAAAAAGAACCTGCAAGAACGGGACCAACGACGACTGAAGAGAATCGTTCAACGTGACAGAAGTGCGAACCCTTCCGCAAATTGCTGCAGGTTTCAATGCTGGGCCATCAGTAAGTGTCAGCGTGCGAACCATTCAGCGAAACATCATCGATATGGGCTTTCGGATCCTAAGGCCCACTCATGTATCTTGACTTAGACTGGTGATGACAGGAATCATTTTGCCCCGTCGGACGACTCTCGTTTCAAATTGTAACGAGCGGACGGATGTGTGGGGGTATGGAGACAACCTCATGATCCCATGTCAGCATGGGACCGTTCAAGCCGGTGGATGCTCTGTAATGGTGTGGGGCGTTTGCAGTTGGGGTGATGTGGGACCCCTGAAACGTCTAGATACGACTTGACAGGTGACACGTATGTAAGCATCCTGTCTGCTTACCAGCATCCATGTCTATTGTGCATTCCGACGAACTTGGGCAATTCCAGCAGGACAATGCGACGCCCCACACGTCCAGAATTGCTATAAAGTGGCTCCAAGAACACTCTCCTGATTTTAAACACTTCCGCTGACCACCAAACTCCCCAGACGTGAACGTTATTGAGCACATCTGGTTTGCTCAATAATGGCTTCTTCATCCGAGCAAAGAAAAAGCAGTCACTGTGTGTCAAATCAGGAGAATGCAGAGAAATTGGAGAAAACCTTAGAAAGCCAGAAGCAACAGCCTGCGATGCAAAATGAATTCGAGCGCTGTCGTGGAATAAAAGTATTCCCTGTCCACCCAGCGACATTTCACCTTGACATTGTCACCAGAAAATGTCGGCAGTATTCCCTAGTAACGGTTTCCCACTTATGAGCACTATCTGTTGGCATCACGCGATTGCAGTCGCAAAAGAGACGCGGCATCACCTTGCACGATGATGGTTGGGTCTTTGACGATTCGGCGGTGGTGAATCCACACATTGGCAGTACTTGCTTTGTTCCTTTGTGTCGAGGTCGCAGTGATAGGGGCCAGCACTCGTGCATGGTGACTAGCCGGCTAAAGAGGTCATTTGGTTTGGCGTGACACAGTTCCAACAATTCCGCAGTTGCTTCCGTTCACAAGCTTTCTGAATGTCGCGAAACCACCCGGATGCGATCTTTGTCGTGTTTAAATGTTGTGCCAGTTCCTGAAAACTGCTATTTACTTTTTGCACTATCGTTTTGATTGCGATACACCAGTCTTGGAACAATCAGGATCTTCACTTTTCTTCTGATTGCCGGTTCTACAAAGAGAGATGGCCTGCTACTTCGTTCTTCGTCATTTAGACTTGTTCCACCGCACTGGAAGCATCTATGCCACCTACTCAATTTGTCATATGATGCTGCATTGTTGCCATATACTTGCATCAATTCAGCATGGATTGTTGCAGCGCTGCTCCCCCTTAAAAAAGAAAAAAATTACCGCACGATACTCCGCTTTGTCAGTGGGCTGCAACATTTTGTTTCACCTGTTTTAGCAACTTGCAGCGGTACTGTACCGCAAGGATTTTACTGTATAACAGGACTCCAGAGACGCGTCAGCAAACAAAGAAGAAAATTAATTGCGAAACTTTATTTTTCGAGGTGATAATTAAAGCTTTATTACTACCGGTCGTAATGTTTACCAGCAGCACAAAACTTCTTCGCGAGTCATTCCCAGGACGTTACATCCTTGTAATGCATCATTAGAGACCGTACCGTGGTGCTACCGACATCTTGAAAGCCGCACTTTGCCTAATTAATTACTCAATCTTTGTGGATGCTTTTCCCCGACTGTAAATGTACCGTCGGGAGTTAAGCCACAGAATGATTGGATGGGGAAACTCCTTTCTCATATAACTTTTAAGCAAAAACGATCTAAATTTCCTTTAATAAAACTTCCGTGTCTTAGCATTCCATGAAATTAGACGCTAACAGAAACTGCTCGTAAACCACGAAAAAAAATATATTAATTTAATTGGCAGTGCTGTTGCGCCCTCCGCGTAGTCGCTTTTACGATTCAGTGTGCTGTTTATTGTACCTGCAAGATCTAAGGTAAATGAGTGGCAGTGTACTTTCCACAGTCCAGCTGGACACATAAAAGAGAGTGTAACGAATAAAGTCTTTTCGATGAAGCACGCAGATGATACCTTAGACTCCAGTTTGCGTTGGTGCATCCTGTGGAATGCAGAGCGTGGAACACGTGACTCTAAATCGCATATTTCTTCAGAGAGTGTATCTGGTAATAGTACGAATTGTAATAAACTTACACTACCATGATAGCACATTAAAAGTGTTTAATGACAGAAGACGGAGATGCCTCTCAGGGCCTGCTACGGATTCGCGGCGCTATTACTCTTGTCGTACTTCATAAACTATGATTCTCCCTCACAATCTGCAATATTTGTGGGAAAAAGTGTGCTGCAGGTTGCGGCGTATCACATGAACCTACATGAAGAGGCTTTACTAGAAAGCACGGTTCTCATCAAATTTTAACGTTCAGATCAAGAAGAAAATTGCTTAGTTAACACAAATCCCTTAAACTGAAAACATTTTCTACGGCATTCCATCACGGGAGTAACAAGTCCTTAACTACCGCAGTGTTTCCTCATTTGAAGCTATATTCTGTGAATTTGTTGGTGTGAGCTGGTACTGATATTATAAACCAACTGCAATAGAAACCACAACACGTCTTGACTGCTACTTTTTTCATATTCTCATGTGACGCGGTTAGAAAAACACAAGCGTCGAACAAATTTTCACCTACGTCATTGATTGGTCTTACATAAGAGACGCATTTCATTTTTTGTTTTGTTTTTGATGAGATACGCAGAATTGTTTCAGTCTGAGAATCAGCACCAGCCGGTTTCCACAAGGGGAAATTCCATTGCAACACCACAAAGGTGGCGGAATGGTAACACGCTGCACTGATTCGGGAGGACGCCGACGCAAATCCTCAATATATTTTACAAAATTCTGAACCAACATTTCGGCTACTATTCCAAGTGGTCTTCTTCACCGGATGTGATACTACAGCTCAAAGTAACTTCGACTGTAATACACATTACAGGGAAAGAGAAATGAAAATGAGACAGATGGAAAAAGGTAACTAAATTGTATATTATTATTTCAAAGGTTGCTGCGGGAATTAGTTTAGGAAATGAGACACTTAAAGTAGTAAATGAGTTTACCTATTTGGGGAGCAAAATAGTTGATGATGGTCGAAGTAGAGAGGATATAAAGTGTAGACTGTCAATGGCAAGGAAAGCGTTTCTGAAGAAGAGAAATTTGTTAACATCGAGTATCGATTTAAGTGTCAGGAGGTCGTTCCTGAAAGTATTTGTATGGAGTGTAGCCATGTATGGAAGTGAAACATGGACGATAAATAGTTTGGACAAGAAGCCAATAGAAGCTTTTGAAATGTGGTGCTTCAGAAGAATGCTGAAGATTAGATGCGCAGATCACATAACTAATGAGGAGGTATTGAATAGAATTGGGCGGAAGAGGAGCTTGTGGCACAACTTGACAAGAAGAAGGGATCGGTTGGTAGGGCATATTCTGAGGCATCAAGGGATCACTATTTTAGTATTGGAGGGCAGCGTGGAGGGTAAAAATCGTAGAGGGAGACCAAGAGATGAATATACTAAACAGATTCAGAAGGATATAGGTTGCAGTAAGTACTGGGAGAAGAAGAAGCTTGCACAGGATAGAGTAGCATGGAGAGCTGCATCAAAGCAGTCTCTGGACTGAAGACCACAACAACAACATTTCAAAGGTAGTCCGCAATAGCAGTTAATACATTTATGCCACTGTGAGACAAAAGGATCAATGCAGTCAGAAAAATAACTTCTGCTGCATACGGAACCGTGTTTGTTCCTAGACGCGCACCTCTTCGTCCGAAGCAAATCAACGACCACGGAAGTCTTTCTTATGGACTCCAAAAACATGAAAAAAAACACCTGTTGCAACGGAGACCAAATAAATTTCCCAAAAACTCGCTTATTCAGAACTAGGGTACGGCTGTCAGTTTTAAGCGGTCGGTTTTCCCCCTGCCCACCTTGCTGTGGAGAGGTGGGCAGTTCCCGACGCCGCAGCAGGTAGTTCGCTCCACGACGTAGTTTGAAGCGACGCTATTTTTTGGCGTTGGAAGCTCACTGAAGTGCAGTGACTTCGTGGCTATAAAAACTCGGAGTTCAGCTGCCACCAGGCCACTCTGGTTGCTTGCATCCAGACCAACGACTGCCGCGAGACGAAGGCCGTGCGAGCGCACTTTGCTCTTGGCCCGTGCCACTTCGCAGTTAGTCATGGTTTGCCTTTTCATTACTTTAAGCATAACGTCGTAATTAGAAGAAATCACCATGCGTGATTGTCGATAGGACCAGTCTCGTGCTAGGAAATCACAGCAACTACACCCTTTGTTACCTCGATCGCATCCTACTTATGACTTATTTCCCAAGCACAATACTAGTGCTGGCTTTGCGTAAACAACTTCGGAAATTTTGTATAGATAACATTAAACTCTCGTTAAAATCTCTACCAGTGTCCAGAATGAGATTTTCACTCTGCAGCGGAGTGTGCACTGATATGAAACTTCCTGGCAGATCAAAAATGTGTGCCGGACCGAGACTCGAACTCAGGACCTCTGCTATTCGCGGGCAAGTGCTCTACCATCTGAGCTACCCAAGCACGCAGCACGCAGCACAAAGTTTTAATCTGCCGGGAAGTTTCATATCAGCGCACACTCCGCTGCAGAGTGAAAAATCTCATTCTGGAAACATCCCCCAGGCTGTGGCTAAGCCATGTCTCCGCAATATCCTTACTTTCAGGAGGGCTAGTTCTACAAGCTTCGCAGGAGAGCATCTGTTAAGTTTGGAAGGTAGGAGACGAGGTACTGGCAGAAGTAAAGCTGTGAGGACGGGCTGTCAGTGTGCTTTGGGAGCTCAGATGATAGAGCACTTGCCCGCGAAAGGCAAAGGTCCCGAGTTCGAGTCTCACTCCGGCACACAGTTTTAATCTGCCAGGAAGTTTCTCTATCAGTGTACTTTGCGTTTCTCTGTGTTCCTGGAAGCTCTGTGAAAGATGCGTCTTGCGTGTCAATGATGATGAAAGTGATAAAATAAGTTTTGATTACCATACCGTATGGAGCCAAGCGTTGAACTTGATATGCGCAAAACAGTTGCAAACAGGCGTACCATCACGTTGACTCCTCTACCAATACACTGTTGTTGGTGCAGTAGAAGGCACAGTGAATTTTTTGATACACAGAATTCAAATCAATTTTTAGTGTGCAGCGTTGTTCTCTGGACAAAATGCACGCGATGAAAAAGCTTTTTGTCCATGGTTCAAACAATTCAAGTTGAAAGCGGATCACCAGGCCAGCTGAGAACAAGTGAAGACAAAGTTGAAGAAATCTGACAGTCTTGTATCAAAAGCCTTATATATCTCTTGCCTGACGAATTCTTCAGTTACAGTTACCTAAAACAGCACTCTTCAGTATTCGTGGAGGTATGTACCGTCTATGCAACTAAATGAAGGCCGTTTGTTTGTTGGCGTACGCGGTTCGCTTCATTTATTTGGGAAGCATCAGCAGTGGCCTGAAATACATGTTTGTTGTTGTACATACAATAAACGTATTACGTGATAGATGTAATATGCTGATATATTGCGTTTTGTCGTGTTTTTCTCTTGCTTTTAGGTTAGAAGCAACTTTTCTAGCACAAGTTCCGTATTGTGAATGTATAATTCGGTGTTGCTTACGATTTATCGCGCTGTTAACACATGTATATGTTCATGGAGATGTATTTGTTGGTCTTCATACTCCAGCTGGCAGATTTCCGGCGTTGTTTATACACATTTGTCACATCTCATGTTTCACTTTCACTTCTATCTCGTGATCAACATATGTGTGTTTTCGGTGTGTAGTGTCCCCAATTGTTGTTTGTGTTTATCTGTATTTTGTTCCTGTTTCTGTATTTTGTGACAACAAATGTTTGTCATTTGCTGTGTGTATGTATTCTACTTTTTTAAAAAAATAAATGTGAGTTTAGGCGTGTGGCTGTGTAATTTGCTGTGTGCAAATGTACTATTATTATTATTATAATTTTATAATAAACATGAGCTTATGTGTGTGTGTGTGTGTGTGTGTGTGTGTGTGTGTGTATGTGTAGTTTGATATGTGCAAATGTATTTTTTAATAAATATGAGATAATGTGTGTGTGTGTGTGTGTGTGTGTGTGTGTGTGTGTGTGTGTGTGCGTGTGTGTCTATGTGTAGTTTGCTGTGTGAAAATGTATTATTATTGTTTTAAAATAAATATGAGTTTGTGTGTGTATTTTGCTGTGTGCAAATGGTTTTTTTTATATTAATAAATATGAGTTCATGCGTCTGTGTGTGTGTGTGGGGGGGGGGGGGGGGTGAGAGAGAGAGAGAGAGAGAGAGAGAGAGAGAGAGAGAGAGAGAGAGAGAGAGAGAAAAAAGAGGAGAAGGAGATTCATTAATTATTTATCCTGGTTACATTTCGGTTTGTTATTGTTTTGGTGGCTACCATGATCAGGGAGTCATTATTTATATGGATTTGATCATTGAGTACCTTCTTTTCCATTGCAACGGCTCTTTGTATGTGAAAGTTTTCTTGTAATGTCAGGAGCTTTTTGTTGTGCTTATTCACTCTGATAACTATCATGTCACATTCCATGTTGGATGGTTCATGTCCATGTTTTATCAGGTGTTCAGCGAAGGTAGAGTGACTGTTTTCATATTTCCAACTTCTTATATGTTCTTTACATCTAGTTTTAAAGATCCTGCTTGTCATCCCCAGATATCCTGATATATATTCTTGGCACTCTAGCTAGTACATGCTCCCTGGTATTTATCTGGTTTTCCTGTTGTTTGAAAATGTGATTGGAGAGTGTTTTTTGTTCTGTAAGCTATTTGTAATCCCTGATTCTGTAGTATATTTGCTGTCTTGTGTGTAAGAGTGTAACATTTTTTTCTGTTATTCATGTCATGAGTGTTATAGTTTTGTGTTTCCGTGTGTTCTGTAGTGTCTGCGGGGTTCTGCACTCTCTGCTTGTTTTGATTTTCCTTTAGTTGTGTTTTAATTTTTTGATTGCGTTTTTGTACTATATGAGCGCTGTGGCCATTGTTAGTGGCTATGGGTTGTATTATTTGTAAGTCTTTTTCATAATTTTCTTTGCTGAGTGGGATGTTATTTAGCCTGTGTAACATGTGTCGTATGGCCGCTAATTTTTGATTTTTTGGGTGGTTGAATGAAGCTTGTATAATTATGTCTGTGGCTGTTGGCTTTCTGAAGATGTCAAATATGTGTTTATTGTTCTCTCTCTTTATCGTTATATCCAAGAAAAGTATTTATTTTTGTGTTTCTTTTTCCATGGTAAATTGAATATTTTTAATTATATTGTTTATATCTGTATGAAGTTTAACAATTTTCTCTGTTGGTTCATCTACCATACAGATTATGTCGTCCACACGTCTGTATTTCAGGCCACTGATGATGCTTCCAAAATAAATGAAGCGGAGCGCGTATGGCAACAAACAAACTGTCTTCATTTAGTTGCATAGACGGTACAAAAATAGGTACATACTAATTTTTTTAACATGGAAAAACGTATTGGTCGTATGTGGACGATTTATGCAGACAAATAACAACTACAAGGCATGTTTTTTTTTTTTTGTCGCTGTTGAGCTCACTTTGAAATTTGTCTGTTTTACACCTCTTCGCAACGCTCCTGACAGTTTGTCCAAAACTTTCTGAAAGAAGCAGAACATGTAGAAAAAGTAATTTCGGATAACGGTCCCCAGTTTCACTCCGGCTTTTGGATTCACATGTTACACAGTAGAAAAGTCAAACCTATTGTTTATCTCAAGCTATCATGCAGCTTCAAATCTGGCAGAACGGATCATGAAAGAAGTAGGAAATTATGCAGACTGTATTGCCATGGCAAACACACTGAATGGGACAGGTATATCCACATTTTTCAGGACATCACAAATTCCTTACCGAATGACTTCACGTTACTTTCACCACACTATGCACTAAAAGACAAGCAGCCACCAGACAAAGAAAACCATAGGTACCTTTTCCAAAATCGCCATTCTTACAGCACAGACCTCGTAACTGACATAACCATTGCAAATACTAAACAGGCAGCTGAAGAGAGGAAACGTATGCACAAGACATGTTGCAAAAACAAAGAATTCAAGCTAGGTTAGAAGATTCTCATCAGATTGCATCGTCTTTCTCACAAAGCTAAATATGCGTTTAAAAAACTCTTTTTACTGTGGAACGCCCCTTTTCGGACTCGCCGCATTGCACATTCTAGTGTGGTTGAAACAGAAACTTTACGCACAAACAAATCCCGTGGATTACAACATATCAGAAAGATCAAGCATTTCATTGAGTGTTTCTTTTTCACTCTTTCTTGTGATGTTTAGCTTAAAAGGTTTAAAACTTATCTAGGTTACACACTTTATTAGCGAATGTCTTTTTCAATTTTTTTCTCTCATGTGCCAATGTTGATGTATTAGCGATAAGTTTATAACGCAATATGTCATTTTTTAAGTATTTTTTGAACAATAAGGCCAAATATGTGCATTTTAAACTATTTATTGCACTCACATGATAAAACTGTACTGTTGCAGATTAACATCCATTTATTATAAGCAACTGATTAGGTATTTCCTATACAGCACTTTATTACAGAATTAACAGATGAGATCGATACACAAAAATATAAGGAAATGAGTAATTTGCAGCATCTTTATGCACCACAAAGTCGAAAGGATTTACTGTAGGCATGATTTTCATTACATTGACGATGATGTACAACGGATTTTAGTCCATTTTATGTTGAATATAATGAAAATGATGTAAGAGTGTCTTTATTATCACATTTATTAATTAAACTAGGATGATTACTTAAGATTATTTGGAGATGATCACAAAACTATTTTTTCTTTCAGTATTTAGTACATAAGAGATAAGTGAATGGTTATAGGGGTTTTTGAAATGATGATGCCCATAATGATGATGACGCTCATAATGATGATGATACGAATATTTTGAGATTATTATTGGGTTTGGATTGTAGTATGCGGTTGAAGTCACTATGTTTATGAGGATTTTATAGATTATTTTGGGGGCTTTTTGAGTAAGTACGTTAACTGTTAGGGATTTTGTAGGGACTTGTGATTCTTATGCTTATAAGATGTGTGTGGAGTTATTTTGGTTTAGTGGATTAATCTGAGGTAGAGAAAGAACAGGGGTAGGTTTTTGTGGAAGGAGAGGCTATTTGCACAGTGTTTTGAAGAATGAGATTTTTCTTTATCTGTGAGTGATATATAAATTTTCTTTGTTTTTACTACACATGTCTGATGATTTTGAAACTTGATATAGGTTTTGATTCATTTAAGCCTTCTTTGTAGCAAATATGTTTCCACCACTGCAATCTTATTGAATTACTTATGGTTGTCTAAGAGATTTTTTTTCCTGATGTTGTTTATTTACAGTGCTTTTTCCAGTTGCAGCTGAATATTTTTTCTTTACATTTATCTGTGTGTGTGTCTAACAGTTACTTTCTCTGACAAGTTTCTTTCATTTTTCTACACATACTACATTCAGTTTTTCTTTAATTTTTATCTGCTATAGTATTTTAACTGATGACAGACTTTTATGATAATTTTCTGTTATCTTTCTTAATGATGTAGGCCCTACATATGTTAGTTATGTTGTGTACACTTATTTTTTTCTTAGGAAAGAGCTGTTATGGAACTATGCTGCGCTGATGAATCATGATCATTAGTTAAGATGCACTTTGCTACACTTCATTATGTGTTATCTTACATATGCTGCATTTGCCACCACCACATTCTTTGTGTCAAATTCTTCCTTAATGGTTGCTGAGAGGTATTTTGGCTCTGAGCACTATGGGACTTAAAATCTGAGGCCATTAGTCCCCTAGAACTTAGAACTACTTAAACCTAACTAACCTAATGACATCACACACATCCATGCCCGAGGCAGGATTCGAACCTGCGACCGTAGCAGTCCCGCGGTTCCAGACTGAGCGCCTAGAACCGCTAGACCACCGCGGCCGGCGTAAATTAATTAGGACTAAGTTAGTACATATGAGTTCAACTAGTTTAATGCAGTTTTAAGAGAAATAAAAAAAACAAGGCATGCAATGCTGAACATATGAGAGTAAAGACTACAGTGATTAATGCACTACAGTTATGAGTGGAAAGAACTTACGTATGACAGCTCATGCTGTTAGGGATTAGAGAATTCGGTAAGCTGAGGTGAAGGAAATGAAGGAACACATGAATGACATTTTTCAAAGTTTGAATGGATTGAGACCCATGATTTTTTATGCATTTTGCCCATCAGCAAGACTTTACTCTTACACATAACACAACACACACATTTACTCGAAAATTAACACCACAATAATCCAAACCTTTTTTTCCTTCCCTAATGCAATTCGTTTTTTTCTCATTTGGCCAATATTTATTATCCATTACTTATTTTAGTAAGCAATTTCACTTCTTCTATTATAGTAAACGTTTATGTATTTTTGTGTCAAGCCATATTTTGTATATTAGTATGAATTTTCTACGTCTTGTGTAGTTGTATGATGATTATTGCAATGTTATATTACCAAATCATTTTTCATGAATTACTATAAAAAACTTTTAGCGACAGGCGAACACATAAAACAACATTTCTTTCTCACATTTGTCTAGAATCAAAGTTTTATTTCTTGTGTATTTTCTGACAGTGACCATTGAATCCATCAGTATATGTGCCACTTTGTATGGCACAATTTTTCTCCATGTAACTATGAATGATTTCTCATAGTGGGTATTTCACATGTTCATTTTTGCACTGATATGCAGATATTACTTGGACTCCTGGTATTGTGAATAGTAACAGTGAGATGCAGTCAATATTTGTGTCATTAATGAACTTCCCATGGCTGAGTAATATATCGAATAGGAAGTGATATATGTGATAAAGACTTTATTATCGAGCCATATCTATCTTTGTTTGCTTTGTGTGTTAGGAATAAAGCACGCTTCGAGTGACGACATGCATGACAAATTTGGATGGAACTATTTACAGCGAAACTTTATTGAGTGGCTGTCAGTTGAGGTTGTGATAACATGGACAAAACAATAGGCCCCTTCTTCTGAGTCTGCTTCAATTATTTATTTCGTATGAAAGAATGCCAATGGAAAGCAGGCTTTCCTGCGTAGGAGTATTTTATGGCATTTTATGGCATTCATCAGAATATACTGCAGTTCATGTATTGTTCAACCATTTGTCATCAAGAACTTTTGATTTTGTATTCAACGATTTTCAAACGACAATCTGCAGTGATGATTGACCTGGACTGTTAGCAAGATTTTCCTTGTATAAACAATGAATAAGTGAAGTAATATACACTCCTGGAAATGGAAAAAAGAACACATTGACACCGGTGTGTCAGACCCACCATACTTGCTCCGGACACTGCGAGAGGGCTGTACAAGCAATGATCACACGCACGGCACAGCGGACATACCAGGAACCGCGGTGTTGGCCGTCGAATGGCGCTAGCTGCGCAGCATTTGTGCACCGCCGCCGTCAGTGTCAGCCAGTTTGCCGTGGCATCCATCGCAGTCTTTAACACTGGTAGCATGCCGCGACAGCGTGGACGTGAACCGTATGTGCAGTTGACGGACTTTGAGCGAGGGCGTATAGTGGGCATGCGGGAGGCCGAGTGGACGTACCGCCAAATTGCTCAACACGTGGGGCGTGAGGTCTCCACAGTACATCGATGTTGTCGCCAGTGGTCGGCGGAAGGTGCACGTGCCCGTCGACCTGGGACCGGACCGCAGCGACGCACGGATGCACGCCAAGACCGTAGGATCCTACGCAGTGCCGTAGGGGATCGCACCGCCACTTACCAGCAAATTAGGGACACTGTTGCTCCTGGGGTATCGGCGAGGACCATTCGCAACCGTCTCCATGAAGCTGGGCTACGGTCCCGCACACCGTTAGGCCGTCTTCCGCTCACGCCCCAACATCGTGCAGCCCGCCTCCAGTGGTGTCGCGACAGGCGTGAATGGAGGGACGAAAGGAGACGTGTCGTCTTCAGCGATGAGAGTCGCTTCTGCCTTGGTGCCAATGATGGTCGTATGCGTGTTTGGCGCCGTGCAGGTGAGCGCCACAATCAGGACTGCATACGACCGAGGCACACAGGGCCAACACCCGGCATCATGGTGTGGGGAGCGATCTCCTACACTGGCCGTACACCACTGGTGATCGTCGAGGGGACACTGAATAGTGCACGGTACATCCAAACCGTCATCGAACCCATCGTTCTACCATTCCTAGACCGGCAAGGGAACTTGCTATTCCAACAGGACAATGCACGTCCGCATGTATCCCGTGCCACCCAACGTGCTCTAGAAGGTGTAAGTCAACTACCCTGGCCAGCAAGATCTCCGGATCTGTCCCCCATTGAGCATGTTTGGGACTGGATGAAGCGTCGTCTCACGCGGTCTGCACGTCCAGCACGAACGCTGGTCCAACTGAGGCGCCAGGTGGAAATGGCATGGCAAGCCGTTCCACAGGACTACATCCAGCATCTCTACGATCGTCTCCATGGGAGAATAGCAGCCTGCATTGCTGCGAAAGGTGGATATACACTGTACTAGTGCCGACATTGTGCATGCTCTGTTGTCTGTGTCTATGTGCCTGTGGTTCTGTCAGTGTGATCATGTGATGTATCTGACCCCAGGAATGTGTCAATAAAGTTTCCCTTTCCTGGGACAATGAATTCACGGTGTTCTTATTTCAATTTCCAGGAGTGTATGTTACCAAAGGACTGAGTAATAGCTCAAAGGTTTTAAGTACTCATTTCATATGTAACTACTTAAATAGCTTTCTGCATCAGTGGATTACATCTTCAAACATGTATGTGGTACAAACCAGTAACTTTACTTTTATAGTTTTCCCTTGTAAATGTGATTATATGTTCTTGTATTTTTCCTATTTTATGAGTAGTGTAGACTTCTGCAGTCTAATTTATGAAACCTGCAGAAATCATTCTGCAGAATTCTGGCCAAAGATGGCGAGGTGTAATGTAAGAGTTTTTTTTATACAGAAAATTGTAATTCTGATAATATTTTGGATGTCATGTAGAAAAGAAAAGCTTCAATAGCATCTGAACAATAGAGTTGAACATCTCTGCAAAAGAGGTTGCTGTGAGAGGCTGTTAGTAGAACCTAAGCTTGTTCATGGAGTGTAGTCTTGGAGAGAGAGAGAGTGAGAGAGGGAGGGAGAGAGGAGGAGGAATCGAGTTGTATCTTGTGATGGAGTAAGACGTGTTTAGAGTGTGCTGTATGCCAGGAGTAATTTTCTTATATTATTTTTTATTTATGAAGAAATATTTTGTATATTAAATCAGAAGACTTCAAAAGGTACTGTAACAACGCATTTGTCGCGACATCCAAGCATCGTAATTAATTTGGTCAGGGGTTTAGAATTGGAGATTTTTATGATAATGTAACAATTTGTGGTCTACTGATTTTTCTTCAAAGATGGATAGCATAGATGTTTGGATGAGAGTAAAGAGAATCTGTTCGGATTTTTTCGCTATTAATGTAATATGAATTTTTAATATTTCATGTTAAAAAATAGTGTTAGTGTATAAAGGTTTGTTTTATACAGTTACTTTATTGTTTTTCCATCAATCAGAATTCGTCTCTTTATTTCAAGTTTCATATATATATAATTTTGCATTCCCGAAGTTCTCAGTAACAGAACTTGAATTGACAATGATCACTGCAGTAATGAAATTTATTAGCATAGAAGTTTTGTGGCTGTCTCTATAGCTTAAAGCACGCATTGTACATTGAATTGCTAGTAGTTTGGATTTTTGTTTTTTATCTAGCATAGCAGCAGTACCACAGTAGTTTGGAGATAGCAGCAGCAGAGCATTTATTCATTGCGCAAATAGGTAGACCATTTATAATTTACTTGTGATACAATCAACATTTCAACAGTGAGGTACTTTTCAGACTGGGTATTTTTTTAACTAGCACAGCAGCAGTAGCCACAGTAGTTTTGAGATAGCAGCACAGCATTTATTCATTATGCAAATAGGTAGACCATTTATAATTTACATGTGATACAATTAACGTTTCAACAGTGACGTACTTTTCAGACATGCCATTTTTGATAGTTATTTATATTTCATATTTTTAACACAGTCAGATTGTTTTTACTATTGCTAACTGGACAGTTTTCTTAAATTTAACACAACAGACTGTACTCTCGGCACGAGCGTTGCAGTACACAGTTTAATGTTGCATTTCTGATTAACTTTTGCACTGCTGATCACTTTCCGAGAATTACGAGATTACTTAAAAACTTAAATACGAGCTTAACTGTTTCTCTAATCACGAGTTGAACTTCACATTACCACACAGACAAAGTACCAATAAATGTGACAATACATTACCATACAACAAAAACAATTTAGCTACTTTCAGCAGTTACCTTACGACGTCATCTTTCAGAACACAATTGAATCCCCTGCAACCAGTCTCAGGTTTACTGCTTGGCCTTTTACTACAACTACAACGTGAGTGATAACGGTCCGGACAATTATACGACGTGCTGTGTTCCTTACAGTATGTTTTCTGCAGAAAATATCTCCTGTGGGATAAAAAAAAAAAAGTCAGTACGTCGACTTTGTTGCGGATGGGTGTGCAGTGGTGTAGATAATGATCTCACCGTTGACGTAGTGACCACAGAGATACAAGTCTCGTTATTTCTAATAGACCTAAGTCTCCTTCAGATGTAAGATGCCTAATTATCCTGAGATGAAAATGAAATAATTATGAGACATTATTGACTGGCAGACCGCCACCTAGTACAAACATTTCTTTTTGATGTCATTTCGACGACTTGGGTGTCGATGATGATGACGACACAACACCGAGCCTCTGAGCGAAGAAAGTCTCCGACTGGGCTGGGAAGGGAACCTGGGAACCTAAGGTCAGGATGTAGCAACGCCAAACACTAGACCACGTTCTGCGGACCACACTGAACTTAGAGCAACTGAGCATTAAGTGACCTGGGAGCTCTGTCCTATGGAAAAGTAAATCATGTAACTCTCTTTTTTCAAACAATCATGTAACTACTGGGATTGCTGTAACTACACCTCTGCAGCACAATGTTGCTGCCAGTGACGAGTGTGAAGAGGTTTCATAGTTGTCAGGCTTGGAGTTGCGTTCTACCAAGAGTACGATTCTGAAGTTTTGGTATGGTGCATAAATGAAGTAGTTAATGGCTGGACTACCGATTGTTTTGGTAGGCCAAGAAACATAAATGAAAGTGTAATAGATACAATGAGAGCCGAAGACTTCTCTCTAATTTTTTCCAGATAATTACACTACTGGCCAATAAAATTGCTACACCACAAAGATGACGTGCTACAGACACGAAATTTAACCGACAGGAAGAAGATGCAAATGATCAGTTTCTCAGAGCATTCACACAAGGTTGGCGCCGGTGGCGACACCTACAACGTGGTGACATGAGGAAAATTTCCAACCGGTTTCTCATACACAAACAGCAGTTGACCGGCGTTGACTGGTGAAACGTTGTTGTGATGCCTCGTGTAAGGAGGAGAAATGCGTATCATCACGTTTCCGACTTTGATAAAGGTCGGATTGTAGCCTATAGCGATTGCAGTTTATCGTATCGCGACATTGCTCCTCGCGTTGGTCGAGATCCAATGACTGTTAGCAGAATATGGAATCGGTGGGTTCAGGAGGGTAATACAAACGCCGTGCTGGATCCCAACGGCCTCGTATCACTAGCAGTCGAGATGACAGGCATCTTATCCACATGGCTGTAACGAATCGTGCAGGCACGTCTCGATCCCTGAGTCAACAGATGGGGACGTTTGCAAGGCAACAACCATCTTCACGAACAGTTCGACGACGTTTGCAGCAGCATGCTCGGAGACCATGGCTGCGGTTACCCTTGACGCTGCATCACAGACAGGAGCGCCTGCGATGGTGTACTCAACGACGAACCTGGATGCACGAATGGTAACACGTCATTTTTTCGGATGAATCCATCATGATGGTCGCATCCGTGTTTGGCGACATCGCGGTGAACGCACATTGGAAACGTGTATTCGTCATCGCCATACTGGCGTATCACACGGCGAGATGGTATGGGGTGCCACTGGTTACACGTCTCGGTCACCTCTTTGAACAGTGGACGTTACATTTCAGATGTGTTACGACCCGTGGCACTACCATTCATTCGATCCCTGCGAAACCCTACATTTCAGCAGGATAATGCACGACCGCATGTTACAGGTCCTGTACGGGAGTTTCTGGATGCAGGAAATGTTCGACTACTGCCCTGGCCAGCACATTCTCCAGATCTCTTACCAATTGAAAACGTCTGCTAAATGGTGGCCGAGTAACTGGCTCGTCACAATACGCCAGTCACTACTCTTGATGAACTGTGGTATCGTGTTGAAGGTGCATGTGCAGCTGTACCTCTACACGCCATCAAAGCTCTGTTTGATTCAATGCCCAGGCGTATCAAGGCCATTATTACGGCCAGAGGTGGTTGTTCTGGTTACTGATTTCTCAGGATCTATGCACCGATATTGCGTGAAAATGTAATCACATGTGAGTTCTAGTATAATATATTTGTCCAATGAATACCCGTTTATCATCTGCATTTCTTCTTGGTGTAGCAATTTTAACGGCCAGTAGTGTACCACACTCATTAAAGCTCATTATGAGCTTTAAATCGTTACAGAATAAAAAGTGCATTTTAAAAGTAGTAAAAATCAGTTGATCGCGTAACTTCTAGGCTTTTATGTAAGTTTGATGCAAGTACAGCTTATATGCACTATATATATATATATATATATATATATATATATATATATATATATATTTTCAGGCAGACAAACTTTCGAAATTACAGTAGTTACAATTTTCAACAACAGATGGCGCTGCGGTCTGGGAAACTCTGTAGTACGATATTTTCCACATATCCACCATGCGTAGCAATAATATGGCGTAGTCTCTGAATTAAATTACCCGAAACCTTTGACAACGTGTCTGGCGGAATGGCTTCACATGCAGATGAGATGTACTGCTTCAGCTGTTCAATTGTTTCTGGATTCTGGCGGTACACCTGGTCTTTCAAGTGTCCCCACAGAAAGAAGTCACAGGGGTTCATGTCTGGCGAATAGGGAGGCCAATTCACGCCGCCTCCTGTATGTTTCGGATAGCCCAAAGCAATCACACGATCATCGAAATATTCATTCAGGAAATTAAAGACGGCGGCCGTGCGATGTGGCCGGTCACCATCTTGCATAAACCACGAGGTGTTCACAGTGTCGTCTAAGGCAGTTTGTACCGCCATAAATTCACGAAGAATGTCCAGATAGCGTGATGCAGTAATCGTTTCGGATCTGAAAAATGGGCCAATGATTCCTTTGGAAGAAATGGCGGCCCAGACCAGTACTTTTTGAGGATGCAGGGACGATGGGACTGCAACATGGAGCTTTTCGGTTCCCCATATGCGCCAGTTCTGTTTATTGACGAAGCCGTCCAGGAAAAAAAAAGCTTCGTCAGTAAACCAAATGCTGCCCACATGCATATCGCCGTCATCAATCCTGTGCACTATATCGTTAGCGAATGTCTCTCGTGCAGCAATGGTAGCGGCGCTGAAGGGTTGCCGCGTTTGAATTTTGTATGGATAGAGGTGTAAACTCTGGCGCATGAGACGATACGTGGACGTTGGCGTCATTTGGATCGCAGCTGCAACACGGCGAACGGAAACCCGAGGCCGCTGTTGGATCACCTGCTGCACTAGCTGCGCGTTGCCCTCTGTGGTTGCTGTACGCGGTCGCCCTACCTTTCCAGCACGTTCATCCGTCACGTTCCCAGTCCGTTGAAATTTTTCAAACAGATCCTTTATTGTATCGCTTTTCGGTCCTTTGGTTACATTAAACCTCCGTTGAAAACTTCGTCTTGTTGCAACAACACTGTGTTCTAGGCGGTGGAATTCCAACACCAGAAAAATCCTCTGTTCTAAGGAATAAACCGTGTTGTCTACAGCACACTTGCACATTGTGAACAGCACACGCTTACAGCAGAAAGACGACGTACAGAATGGCGCACCCACAGACTGCGTTGTCTTCTATATCTTTCACATCACTTGCAGCGGCATCTGTTGCTGAAAATTGTAACTACTGTAATTTCGAAAGTTTGTCCGCCTGAAAATGTACTGTTGTCCCAAGCATATTGCAAGAAACGGTGTATTTCTATCGCTGCTCGTTTAGTTTTTATTGCCGTTTCAAATATACCGGTCATTTTTGAAACACCTTGTATATGTGTGTGTGTGTGTGTGTGTGTTGTTATTTTGTATTCAATAGAATGATTTTCATCACGATCAAAGGAAAGACTTCTTTTATTATTGATGAATACGGAAGTTGTTTATGAATGACAGGAACATGCTTTACATAGGTTCGACGTATTATTGAAGTGATGTTTAGTGTTCTTTTAAATTTTACGTTTTTTGCGTTTTCTAGCACTATATGACAATTCTGTATTGATTTCTCTATTTTTACTACAACATTCCTCTGTTTCACATTACAAATCAATAATTTTGGAATAAAATTTGAATTAAACATTGGTAAATTCCGTTTCTTCTTAAGTAACAGACGGGAAAATAACTATCTAGAACAAGAATGTTCCCTAGGTTACTTGGCTCTGTATATACCCTCACTCAGTCTCTGTTTGGTTCATCACTTCCGGTTTTTAGGGGGAATCTATTAAGACACTGTCGCATATGTAAAGAAAACGATCATTATGCCCTAACTCCTGATTGGTATGTAACACTTCCAACGTACAGGTAATGCAGGTACGACCTTAACTGACTAAAACTACTAGGGAAACTACAGTAGTTTACACTTAGTTATGGTAGCCTACGACATCCTACAGTAGTTTCACAACTCTAGTGAGGATACGCCAGTGCTGAGCCGTCGTCATGCGCTTTCTCCTGGAGGCAGGTTATGCAGGTTGCACGCAGGGCTGAGACGTCACTGATCCCCGCGCTGCAAGGCCAGAACTCCATGTCAGCACACCGGAGCAGCTGACCGTGCGTCGCGCCACTGAAGTACAAAGATCAGCCATCAACTACGTACGCTAAATACATGTATGTCAGGTCACACATTACCTGGGTCTGTTGCTAACAACAGCTGGTTCCAGTTCTTCGCAGTGTAATGTTATTTGGAATGTTTTTATATGCAGCAATACTGTATTTTGATTTTAATTTTGTTTGAAAAGTTTTCCTTTTCGACCTTTTCCTGCGTAGCTGGCAAAGGATGTACGCGAAGTCCAATGCATGATATTGTCTAACAAGCTAACGGTTAGCACTATTATTTATTTATTCGATTAGGCTGTGATTAATAGTGCTCTGAAGTTGCAGGCTCTAATGAGCAAAACAGTCTACCCGCCAAACATCACCCGTTCCACAAAAAATGATCACTTCACATAGTATGGTCACTAACGATCAGTAATGTCAGGATCTCTAACTACAAGAGAAAGTTTAACTGAAACCAATTATCGCCATATATTTAGACGAGAGCGATTCTTCACAATAATTCCGTTTATCAGAGTCACTTACATGACCTATTGTCAGATTCGGAAGCAGAGTGTTTAATTTTTTTCACATCGTAGATCAAGAACTTCGGCAACATAAAAAATTACGCACCAACAACATCTGAGATAGCACATTTATTCTGGCTTCGCACGTAGCGAGCAATGAATGTTACATTCTGAACAGATACAAAGGCTTTTCAGTGACGTAACATGTGCAGGGTTCTAGCGCCTGTGAATCGAACGAACTGTCAGTGATGCAGTACCGACTGATCTGTGATAAACTACGTCCAATTCTGCATTGCTCCATCACAACAGGTGAAAGTTGCGAGAACTTGTCAGAATGGACGATTTATAAATAGGTGTGCTTCATAACCAATATTTTAGACGAACACACAATCAAGTAATGTTTTGTCTTTAGTCTCAGTCTTAGTTGAAGACCGATAGTGGAGTTTCCAGTCATCGTAGTTAAACAACAGTCAAAAACAATACTCTAAATACGACCTCTCTGTAGGAGAAACGTAATTCCATAAAATCCCTTCTATCCTTGGCACTCGCACTGATCTCTTCAGGCCAGGCTTGGAGTGGAAAGTCTCTGCACTTGTCAGCAATTTCTCTGCCGGGGGACGGGTGTTTGTGTTGTCCTCATCATTTCATCATCATCATTCATGACAGTGCCTCGACTGGATTGTGTAAAAATTGGACTGCGTAAAGATTGGGACTTTGCACGGGCGCTGATGACCGCGCAGTTGTGCTCCCCACAAGGCAAACATCAACACGTTTCAGCAACGTCCGACAGAAAGTGTTTATTCGGACTAGGATGTCATGGCTCGGCTGACACTAGCTGTTACATGTGAGAGTTATCGTAGCACAATAAAGAGCTTTAGTTCACGATGATAAGACTGGAAAAGTAACATATAGATACATGTGCACGTTTTACAGTGCTTGCAAGTTATAAGTAGGAATTGGACTTCACAGTTGACTGTTGATAAATACCGTGACACACTTTTGTGGTGTGAAAATAAAAAGAAGAATTAATGTTAAATGATTTACTTGACGATAACGTAAACAGTACTTCGTTATGCAGTCGTGTGCGTTATGTTTAAAGTTAAATGAAATATGGCTGTATGCTGTATTTTATGTGTTTCACGCATTAGATGAACTAATATGTAGAAATTTTTTTCTCCGGTGTCATTAAGCTACATTACTCAAACGTGGGCGATACAACATAATATACAGAGTGAGCCAGGAGGAAAGGTACATGCTTTGAGGGGTCACAGTATTGGTGATTCTGAACAAAGAACTTCAATTGAACCATATACCTGTTTGAAAATCACGGGCGTCAGTACGGTATTTTGATTTCCTTCAAAATGCGTTGCCAGAATACATTAAGGATATTCGTTTGTCAACGTACGACACAGCATGCACTTGCAACACGACGGAGCTCCTGACCATTCCGTACGGCCAGGGATACAGTACCTCACTGAAACGCATCCTGGGTGTTAAATTTGTTGCCCTGGAGTCATTTCTTGTCAACCGAGGTCACCCGATCTTACTCCATTAGATTACTGTTTGTGGGGTTGGCTTAAGGGCGAAGTCTACAAGCGCAGAGTGCACACAAAGGAGGAACTTCTCGCTCGTATTTTACATGCATGTGCTCAAGTAAAGGACCATACGAATGAGATCAGGCCAGCAACACAGCAGCTTCTAGCAGATGTGCATAATGCATTGCGGTTGACGCTGGACGTTTTAAGCACCTTCTGTCAGGGAATGTACGCAGTTAAACAAAACATCATTTACTATCGCCTACATTTGTTCTGTTTCCCACCGTTTTTATTAGTTTCCTCGGAAGCTGTTAAGAACAGGACATATGTTCATATAACGTTTTTTCGTGCAGAATCACTAATACCACCACCCTTCAAAGATTGTACATTTCCTCCTGGCTCACCCTGTATTTAGCTTATCCATTGCGGATGTTTAAGAATTCGTGACTGTTTATTCAACAGAAATACAGAAAACTACGACCAGTCACATTTTTGAAATACTTTTTTATTTAATAAACTGGTTTTCTATCCTTTTCGGTCTGATCTCCGGATGATGCATAGGAGGTTATATAACTACACTACTCGCCATTAAAATTGCTACACCAAGAAGAAATGCAGATGATAAACTGGTATTCATTGGACAAATATATTATACTAGAACTGACATGTGATTACATTTTCAAGCAATTTCGGTGCATAGATCCTGAGAAATCAGTACCCAGAACAACCACCACTGGCCGTAATAACGGCCTTGATACGCCTGGGCATTGAGTCAAACAGAGCTCGGATGGCGTGTACAGGTACAGCTGCCCATGCAGCTTCCACACGATACCACATTTCATCAAGAGTAGTGACTGACGTATTGTGACGAGCCAGTTGCTCGGCCACCATTGAGAAGACGTTTTCAATTGGTGAGAGATCTGGAGAATGTGCTGGCCAGGGCAGCAGTCGAACATTTTCTGTATCCAGAAAGGCCCGTACAGGACCTGCAACATGTGGTCGTGCATTATCCTGCTGAAATGTAGGGTTTCGCAGGGATCGAATGAAGGGTAGAGCCACGGGCCGTAACACATCTGAAGTGTAACGTCCACTATTCAAAGTGCCGTCAATGCGAACAAGAGGTGACCGAGATGTGTAACCAATGGCACCCCATACGAACATGCCGAGTGATACGCCAGTATGGCAATGACGAATTCACGCTTCCAATGTGAGTTCACCGCGACGTCGCCAAACACGGATGCGAGCATCATGATGCTGTAAACAGAACCTGGGTTCATCCGAAAAAATGATGTTTTGCTATTCGTGCACCCAGGTTCGTTGTCGAGAATGATCACAGGCGCTCCTGTCCGTGATGCAGCGTCAAGGGTAACCGCAGCCATGGTCTCCGAGCTGATAGTCCATGCTGCTGCAAACGTCGTCGAACTGTTCGTGCGGATGGTTGTTGTCTTGCAAACGTCCCCATCTGTTGACTCAGCGATCGAGACGTGGCTGCACGATCCGTTACAGCCATGCGGATAAGATGCCTGTCATCTCGACTGCTAGTGATACGAGACCGTTGGGATCCAGCACGGCGTTCGTATTACCCTCCTGAACCCACCGATTTCATATTCTGCTAACAGTCATTGGATCTTGACCAATGCGAGCAGCAGTGTCGCGATACGATAAACTGCAATCGCTATAGGCTACAATCCGACCGTTATCAACGTCGGCAACGTGATGGTTCGCATTTCTCCTCCTTACACGACGCATCACAAGAACGTTTCACCAGGCAACCGCGGCCATCTGCTGTTTGTGTATGAGAAATCGGTTGGAATCTTTCCTCATGTCAGTACGTTGCAGGTGTCGCCACCGGCTCCAACCTTGTGTTAATGCTCTGAAAAGCTAATCATGTGCATATCACAGCATGTTCTTCTTGTCGGTTAAATTTCGCATCTGTAGCACGTCATCTTCGTGGTGTAGCAATATTAATGGCCATTAGTGTATTTCAGAGCGCAAGGCTGGGTGCTGGCTTGCGTCAATTTGGAATTTTTTAAAAGTAGTATCCGTATAGCAGCTTCCATTGTGATTTCCAGTTAGTCTCACATCGTTCACTTTTTACTGGATATGAATGTGCAATATATACCTATTATCATGAAACTTTACCAGCATCCAGCATGCGCGTATAACTGCTCAATAAGTCTCCTTCCACCAACCTGAGAAACAGCAGACAAAGCAAAACCCTGAAACTTCCTGACAGATTGAAACTGTGTGTCGGACCGCAGCTCGAACTCGGGTCCTTTGCCTTTCGCGAGCAAGCGCTCTATCATCCGAGCTACCCAAGCACAACTCACGACCCATCCTCACAGCCTTACTTCTGCCAGTACCTTGTCTCCTACTTTCCAAACTTCACAAAAGCTCTCCTGCGAAACTTACAGAACTATCACTCCTGGAAGAAAGGATATTGCAGAGACATGGCTTTGCCACAGCTTGTGTGATGTTTCCAGAATTAAATTTTCTCTCAGCAGCGGAGTATGCGCTGATAGGAAACTTCCTGGCAGATTAAAACTGTGTACCGGACCGCGACTCGGGACCTTTGCCTTTCGCGGGCAAGTGCTCTACCATTAGAGCTACCCAAGAAGTTGCCCACGAAATGTGCCGGGTTTGAGTCTCGGTCCGGGACACAGTTTTAATCTGCCAGAAAGTTTCATATCAGCGCACATTCCGCTGCAGAGTGAAAATTTCGTTCTGAAAGCAGAACCCTGTTTTAGCGATGTGCATTCAATTTGCCAGTACTGAAGAAATTATATTGGCAAAGAGATGATTGTAAAACGTGTTCATCTTAGAGTAACACAGATAGGTGTAATTTTTGCTTTGGTTAAGACAAGGGAATCTAAAGTATTGTTACAGTGCTTATAATCTGCTGGGTGAACAAGAAGTAAACAGGTGAAATACTAACTAAATTCTTTTTATTAAACTCTGGACTTCCTGTACTCGTTGCACGTACATGCAGGGTGAAAAGTATTTAAACCGACAAACTCTGGTAAGTTGTAGGGGACATCAAAACAAATATTTTTCCCTAATGTCTTTTTTTTCCTATAAGTATTATTTAAACCGGTGGAGGCCGTATTACGCTCTTTAGTTGTTAGAGGCCGTATTACGATCAGCAGTTGTTAGAGGGCGTATTACGCTCTTCAGTTGTAGGCAACTGCTGTACACCAGTGCAGTAGTGCATTGATGATGATGATGTTTGGTTTGTGGGGCGCTCAACTGCGTGGTTATCAGCGCCCGTACAATTACCCAATCTTTGCTCAGTCCAATTTCGCCACTTTCCTGGATGATGATGAAATGATGAGGACAACACAAACACCCAGTCATCTCGAGGCAGGTGAAAATCCCTGACCCCGCCGAGAATCGAACCCGGGACCGCGTGCTCGGGAAGCGAGAACGCTACCGCGAGACCACGAGCGGCGGACGTAGTAGTGCATTGTCTCGGTTTACTAAAGGAGCAATACACCTGGAGTGAGTACACTGATGTGGTTGGGACGTACTACGTAGCTCACCACAACGGAGGAGCTGCACATAGGGTTTATCAACAACAATGTGCTAATCGCCGTATCCCGCATCATACGACCTTTGCTGCTGTGTACCAACGTCTGCGTGAGACCGGGTCATTTAGCAGATTACCTGGACAGCGACGCCGTCGCACGGTAAGAACGCTGCAATTTGAGGAGCTGTCTTCTAGCATATGGATCGGGATCCTCCAATCAGCACTCGTGCAATTGCACGTAACATGGGGACGAATCAGACGAACTTAAGAACTGTCCTTCGAGAGCAGTTGTTACGTCCATTTCACTTACAGCGTGTCCACAACCTGGAACCAGTTGATTATCCACCCAGAACACAGTTTTCGCATTGGTACCTGGAACAGTGTGAAATGCATCCTACATTTCCATCCTCTGTGTTGTTTGCCGATGAAGCAACGTTCGGGAGTGATGGAGTCTTCAACATGCCCAATTCGCTTGTTTGGAGTGAGGATAACCCATATGCCACAGTTACTAGCGCTCATCAAGTGCGGTACTTCGTTAATGTGTGACACGGTGTTGTTGGGGACTGTTTAATTGGGCCGTTTCTGATACCTAGGCCATTAAATGGCAGGCACTATTACAATTTTCTCGCCAGAGCATTGCCAGAATTGCTGGAAGACGTCCCGCTCCCTACAAGACGACGCATGTGGTTCCAACATGACGGGGTGCCGGCACACTTCAGTCGTCGTGTGTGTCGATTCCTGGACCGACGGTTCCCAGAAACGTGGATTGGCAAAGCTGGTCCTGTACCATGGCCTGCTCGATCCGCAGATATGTCCCCTGTGGACTTTTTTGTGCGGGGAGAGATGCGCAACCTTGTTTACACAACTCCTGTTGCATCAGAAGAGGATCTGGTTGCTCGGATAGTAGCAGCAGCAAGAACAATTCAGGATACTCCTGGGGTTTTTGCCCGTGTTAGACAGAACATGATCCGACGGTGTAACCTTTGTTTACGTGTCAATGGAGGCATTTTTGAAAATCTACTGTAATTGAAATGTGTTGTCTCTTGGTCATAAAAAAATGGAAAAGTGTTTGTTGGTTTAATTAATTTGCCGCCAGAGAAATCTTTATCTACCGGTTTAAATACTCCTCATAGGAAAAAATGACATTAAGGGAAAAATATTTGCTTTGATGTCTCCTACAACCTCCCAAGTTTGTCGGTTTAAATACTTTTCACCCTGTATACTTGGACTGCCAGGACACGATTCTCAAACTAGAATGAAATTTAAGAGACTGTTAGATTCGCTCAGAATGAAACGCGGGAGATCTACACAAAGCGGAGCTGCGCTGAGGCGTTAGCTCCGCGAGCTGGCCGCCGGCGACACCGCGGGTCGGTGGAAGTTTCCATCGGCGCGCAGCTCGAAGGACGTCCCCTGAGGATCGGCGCTGGCGCCGCACACACGCCCACACGGCGGGGGTTGCCGAGGTGGCCCGGAAGCTTCCAGCCAGCCACTCCCAGCGCAGGACGCGCGCCGCAGCGCCTTGCACCAGGTCATGTCGCCGGTGCGTGACTGCTGCGCTATCCGTGACGTCCGCATAAAGCAAACACGTAACGTCAGATAAGGCTTCGCGCGGCAGGCAAGGTCTGCAAGATCAACTGATTAGCTACATGTCACAAACAACGCTGTTTTCTTTAAGATGTCGAGGAAATTTTGCCGGCATATATGCACATCGAGTTAGGAATCATCCCACGACCTTACTGAAATACGCACATACACTGTGTTATTATTATTTTTTTTACGCAGAATCCCCCTCAGTGCATGATATTAGTGCCGTGGTTTGGATGCTATAGTTTACTACGCATTTATAAACAGGTTTTCCAGAGATATCTACCACTCAAAGTTTGTTGTTAACTTGTTTAAGTTATGTGATATTGCAATATGTTTCGAAATAGATCCTCGTCAACAGGCAAATTAGGAACATTTAAGGTGAATACACATACATCTTAATGTAATAGTTTTCTGAATTGGCAGGTGCTGTTACCTTTTGTGTTCATCTGAATGAATGTAGTCTTTTGGCATATTCACTAACATCCAATGTTGTTGTCCACAGTATACAAAATTTAAAGGACAGTTACAAAACGTTGCTTATGATAATCATCGCCACTGTGCAGTAGAGACTTGAACAGAGCTCTTGCAACACGTTGTTTATTACAGTCAACTAAAAAAAAATGGTTCAAATGGCTCTGAGCACTATGGGACTCAACATCTTAGGTCATAAGTCCCCTAGAACTTAGAACTACTTAAACCTAACTAACCTAAGGACATCACACACACCCATGCCCGAGGCAGGATTCGAATCTGCGACCGTAGCAGTCCCGCGGTTCCGGACTGCAGCGCCAGAACCACTAGACCACCGCGGCCGGCTCAGTCAACTCTATAGTGCAGTAGAAACGTCGGTTTTTCAGAGTTTCCAAACAGTCAACAACGAAATCCAGATAACGACAGCAGTGAGTGAAAGTGAACACGCCGCAAGGAGGGAACTATTTCAGCTTCTAGAAAACTCAGCCAACGTATTCCTTACAAGTACACGAAGTTCACGAAAAGATACTGAAGTTAAAATGAAAGAGATTCTGACAGTGGTTGTCCCTGTGCACCATTCGAGAACAATACAGGAAAGCGTCGAGGGTACAGCGCTATTGAAAGTATCCGTCGCCACACATCGTAATGTGGCCTGTACATGGAAAAACCTATACTCGTACAATGGTACGCTTCTGAGTAAAAATCCTTGGAAATAACCCAGCCTGCGTGGTTTCCGAGCTGCCGCTTCTTCGTTCCTCTCACCTGCATCTAAGATTTTCAAAGTTCAGAAGTATTATTCGGTTATCCTTCCCGTCCGGCTACAGCAGCAGCCAGACATCACCCTACTGTGCTCCAGAGCTCAGGTGCCACGACGTCGGTCTAGCTACTTCCTGTGTTTAAGCAGGACCAACTCCTGTGCGGGCTTTCCACCCAGAGCTTGAGTTCTCCCTGCCGTTTCATCTCCACTGTCGTTCCAACCTCTACTAGTATGATAATAAAGACACTCCATTACCTTTCATGCAATAAGCGTTAACAATTATTTACAAGGTGTATGTATCCTTGATATATTCATATATCCAATGTAGATCACGGTAAAGTATGTGGATGAGTCCCTCTAAGGTGCGAAATTATAGGCACCTTACACATGTACACTTGACAGCAAAAAAAGTGGGTCACTGCCGAATGCAACCAACATAACGTAGCTGTGTTGCAGGTCCTCTAAACACTGAAACGCTGTGGGGTACAGTCATTTGACTACACACAATGGGTACCGCAAGAGACTACTAAGAGACCAAAGGTCTTTATGACAGTCAGTCTAAGCGTCACCTAATATCGTCATACAAAACATATTAGAAAACACGTTCTTAGCGGTGAGAAACCCCATAACACTCATAAACGTACTTTAATTACAACAAGTGACATTCCAAAAGTTCTGAGAAAATGGATTATTTTACATATATCGTACAGTAATCCTTAGTCAAAATTAAATACTTGAGACAATATATGGAGTTACAAAGCTGTACGGCAATTGGAAAAAAGTTTTTCGCTCTATAAAAGGTTTTCCATCCACGTGCTGAAGGTCGCTCAACGGCGAGTAGCTCTGGAAACTGGATATTGGACGACAGTAGAAAAACGCGATTAACGGCAACAAGCACTCTAAGGAAATCTCAACATTCACAGTGAATCACCAGTAATATAACTGTTCTCGTAACACATCAACAGCTACGTGTACACAAATTTGAACTTTAAATGACATGACCAAAGTCGTCGTTCTGGACCTGGATTCAAACCCAGTACCTATAGCCATTGCCACCTAAGCTAAGATTTGTTTGTGCCTTATTGAGACCGGATCACTAGGCACAAAGAGACGTGAAGTATAGACGACTGCACCAGTATCAGTTATCAATTCAGATCCTGAAAATAAATGACGAAAATGTTTGTACTGAACTGGGAAACCTGTCATAACAGTTACCGTCCTGGGAACTACCCCCAACGACGTTTAATATGGTGTCATTGACAAGAAACAAGGTATGCTCATGTTTAAAATTGAAACGCCACCATATAAAGCTTGTGACAGGGATGCGAACCCAGCACCTAATCGGATTGTTAACGAAGTACAGTCACGCTCAAAAGTATCCGAACGACCTGGATTGCATTTCGCCTGATTCCCATGCAATCCACATAACGCAGCTGTATAGCAGGTCCTCTAATCGCTCCTTGATACAGTCGTTTGACTATTGAAAATGGTACCAACAAGTCACCACTAGAAAACACAGCTCTGTATCGCAATAACTCAGGATGTAAAGTAATACCACGATACTAAAAATATCAAGGAACACCTCATCACGGATAAGACTGTCCTTAAGGCTTGTAAGCTCGCATTTATTGCAATAACTGACATACCTGAAATGTTAGCACTTTCATTATTACGTTAGATAGGTAATGCACGTAGTAAGTTCGTCGTATTCATGATTTCCTCTTCATAGTAACATACCATACTTGTTATTTAACACAAACTGTCATTAAAAATTTACGTTATTCACGAGCAGCTAGTTGAGAATATGTATGAACTTCAAATGACACGATGAACCGCCTCGTTCTGCATATGGATTCAAACCCAGGTCATGAAAACTAAGATTTCGTAACTGACGGAAATTAACAGTCATTCCTGACTAAGCATAAAGAGAATGATATACCTCGATTTTAGACAGTATCATTTAACAAATATCAACTTTAAATTACATAACGTAAACATTTTTAAAGGACGCGAATTCCTACCCAGCATCTATTGTCCCTGTTATCGAACTACGAGAGATGTTAAATATTGCTACTTCACAAGTAATTTACTTGAAATGCAGTGAGGTAAAGCTTTGTGTTGGACAGGGATTCGAACCCAGAACCTAATCGTATTGTTATCGAAGCACAATCAACTTTGACATATCGGATTTTCTCGGCAGTAGCTAGATGTATTAAATGAAATGACGAGACGAAACATTAATTTTTCCTTTCCAGGACTCCAACCTGGCACATATCGCAGTTATATTCCAGAGAAAAGGAACGTTATGTATGGGTTTGTTACACCAGCAGCGACATGTGAGCATGTTTGAACTAGAAATAATATGACGAAGTGTTCAGTGCTGACTGAGAATCGAACCCCAAACATATCGTTGTTGACAACACACAAAGAGACGACACTTACCGAATTTTTCTCCACCAGCAGCTCGGAATAACATCCCCCAACTTACAGTGATCTCGCAAATAGTTCTGTGTCTCACTGGGAGTCAAAAACGTCAGATATCGTTAGTGTTGACAACGAATGAAAATGCATTAAAAATAAAAATTATTATCCACCAGCAGATAGGTGTTCTCATGCTAGAGCTTGAGAATACATAGTGAAAAGTTTAGTGCTGGGCCAGGATTCCAACCCATTCATGCGCAATATGTGGAGATGTTGAGGAATCTGCAGTTTTGAACAAACAACAAGTTGTAGTCGAGCTGTATTGTCACGAAGGGATCAAATTCCGCGTTAAGGGCGGTCTGAGTTGCATTCCCAGTTCAGAACCAATTTTATCGACATACAGAAGCTCAAATAAAAGACGGAATAAGTGTCCTGTGACCATACACAGGGTTTGTTTCGTCACTAGAAATAAATAACTAGTATAAGAAAAGTTACTGGTGATAGAGTTTCTACATGTTGCCACTCCTTACTTTATTGTGGTTCCACCTAACGTCTACTTGGTAGAGAAGGAACATCATGTTTAATGTGATTTTCAGACCACAATGCCATTATACCTTCTTCACTTGGCGTAGCCAGAAGAGAATAGAATCTGCCTCTCCCTCTAAAAAAACATCGGCAGAAGTTGGAATCGAACCGAGACCGACATCATATGAAACTATCATCAGTCCAACAGACCACCACACCCCACTTCTCTACGGCTCATTTCTATATCATAACGCCGTTGCGGCACACAAGATGAGAATTCCGACACACAGGCTACCTGTAATGGTTTGCAGGATGTTCAGTACATTCATTTACTTGGTTGACCGAATCGACATGAACTAGCTGCCTTGGCTACCCAGTCCATATATTCGACTCGATTTCGTAATCACCGAAATAAAATAACGTAACTGCCACCTACACAGAACTGCCAATAGTGTAGGATGCAGAAATTTAAATGGGAAGTGTTCCTTTCCATTTGAGCTACTCTATTGCGCTATCTGTTTGTTGTAACCATGGTGCAGTGCAAAAGAAATGCTGTAACCGTCTGTCTCTCAGAAGTCTATACCCGGCTTTTGTATTATGTATGGGGAGAGAGCATCGTGCCAAAATAGTCAGAAAAGTATTTTCTGCATTAGCTGTCGTCTGATAGTGGCATTTTATTCTTCTTCAAACCTTGTTTGACAGCTTTAACTCAGAACAAGTTATCTATATGCATGTAATCAATAAACTGCATGTGCATTGTCAGACTGTTATAGATAACATCAGAGAATTCGCATATATCGCTGATGATTAATTTCTCTCTCATGTTTAGCATTGTTTTAATAACACTAAAAGAAACCTTACGAAAACTGTGCACTATATTGTAAGAAATGAAATAAAACTACCCACGATAACCTTACGACGAAAGTCTCTTTTAACAAAACTGAGTATCTGTACACAAGCGTTCCTGTATCTGCACGAATTAGTAAAACACTATTCACTTAGATTTCGACTGGGTCTGTGTTTAAACGGAATGCTGTGTCATACTCAACAGGTATGCAAACGTGGCATTTCATAAATAAAGTTACGTATTCCTAGAAACCCAAAATTTGCTTGTCAGCAGCGGAAAGAGGCGTTACCTGTTGTGGAGCATTGTAAGTTTTTCACCATTGCACTATGAGCTGAAAGTGTTTCCTTGCGATTTGCTAATCAATTTATTTCCTTTATACTTATCACCCTGGCATGGGAGCCTTAAGTGAAGAACATTACTGAATTTCGTATCGTTGATGATCGATTCGAATTTCTTCAGAGACGCTTGTATTGTATAGCAGCTTGGCAGTCAGAAAGCCGAGATCTACGACCATTAACACAACTTACTGAGTCGAGCTGGCAAGAGGATTTGATGTGTAAAGGTTTTCTTCTGATTTTGTTACAGAATTTTTTCTGGGAATTCGGAGCTCCATGAAATAATACACAAAAAAATCTCGCACGCTCTGCCCCTACCACAGTTACAACTGACGATTTTCTTAACCGGTGGAACACGAGACACGGGCGGTACCACGGGGCTACGGACACACAGCTGTCAGCACGCCACTCTCGTCATGGTATTGCTCGCTCAGCCTCATAACGCATCGAGAAAGATATTAAAAGTTGTCACTTATGTGAAGAATAGCGTTTCTTAAGGCAAAAAATTGAAATTTCTGACTCAGTGTCTTAGTTTACGTGAGGATTATATACCACGAGTCATTCAAATGGAAAGGGAATATCAAGTGAATTTAGCGAGTCAGTTCAGTACCATACGCGGAAGTGATTGCACTGTCACATTGTTGCCAAATATTTGTGACGATGTTGCCAATTCTCAGCTGCGCTAGGAACAGCTCTGTAGCGTTATAGGAGGAAAATCCTGTGCTCGTGTCATAGGAGGATACGGAGAGGAGGCGCGGGGTTTGGTTAATATGCAGCGTTTTCTCCTACCAGCTGTGTCAAACATTTAGGTGTGTAATCTTCCATCACGATTACAATTTCCCACAAAATATATACGAATAAAACACTTACCTTGTTACTTTGTTACAAAAGATTATTTCAGTACAATAAAAAGTCTTTGGAAATCAACTTTTCCAACATCTCACGAAAAGTAAGATAACAAACACTTTGCACCTCGAAATCGATTGCATCTATGTGCAGAGAATGTAGAAAAATGTTGGTGCGAATGGAAGCTGTAAGAAACACAGTTACCTAATTATTCTGTACCACGTAATAATTAATTCATTTGATAATTCAGAAGAGAAGAAACTGAAAATTATGGCCATTAAGACAGAAACTAAAGTGCAGACGCGGGCACTGTGCAGATCTGCGCTTTTTCATCTTCAGATCTATACAAATAACGTATACTAACCAGCGTATTCATTGCTTTCGTAATGTTTCCCTCTTGTTTAGTCTTCTTATGATGAACTTATGATGAACTGGAGCCACACCCATGAGTCTGATTTTTCCTTTGTATCCTTTTTATCCACTATCTTTGTGTGTTATTGTTCGGTGTTCAAAAAGCAAAATATTATGCCTGCTCCCACGAGGTATTAAAATGAGGTCGCAAACTGTGGAAAGTTTGTTTTACAACCTTCGTACCTGGATAAAGAGCTTTTCCTATTTGAGATATCTGTGAACGTTGCTGCATAAGACGATTTAAGAAGAAACTAAATTCCTTCAGCTACGCCAATGTTAAAAGCAATCGTGTTAAAGGCACTAAATCGTGGTTTGTAAATCGTTTACCAGCAGTACTTTGCCGCATTTCGCTGGTTCGAAGGCAAAAAGCTTACTGACAAATTTCACAGACGGAAGAGGGGGACGAAATGTCTCCCACTCGAAGGTCATATTGTTTTACTTAAATGAATACAAAATCGGGTAAAACGAACAATGAGGTTGTCAGTATAAGCATATTACTGTTGTCAATATGATGTTGCACCGCCCAGGGACTGTTATGATAAAGGGCCCGTTCAGGTCAGTGATGAGGTGTTCCTTGATATTTTTAGTATCGTGGTATTACTTTACATTCTGAGTTATTGCGATACAGAGCAGTGTTTTCTAGTGGTGACTTGTTGGAACCATTTTCAATAGTCAAATGACTGTACCAAGGAGCAATTAGAGGACCTGCTAGACAGCTGCGTTATGTAGATCGCATGGGAATCAGGTGAAATGCAATTCAGGTCGTTCGGATACTTTTGAGCAAGACTGTACATAAAATCAGAAGTTAAATATCAAATGTTTTCACCAATAGCGAAATGCTGGAACCTTAATTGACGATAGAATTGTTTTTGCCTGACTGGGATTCGAGCCCAGCATCTAGCACCGTCGTTTTCTAGCCAGGAACAGACGATAAATAGCTATTGTTGGTTCACCACTAGCGAGATGTGTGCATGTTTCGCTAGACGTCAGGCGACGAAAAGTTCTGTGCTGAATGGAATTCAAACCCCGCACACGTGGTCATGAAGAAACTTTAACTATCAAATTCTTTTCCAATAATAGCTAGGAATGGCATGTTTGTACTTTCAATGATGTGATGGAAAATACTCTGCTGGCTAGAAGTTGAATCCACAACATGTCGTCGATGGTGATCACAACGAACACAACGCCAAACCCAAATCCGTTTTCACCAGTAGGATGGAGAGGAATGTTTGAACTTGAAAAGATGTAAGTAAACGTTTGAAATTGTAATGTTGTGATAAAACGCTCATCATGTGGCTGTGAGTTGAAACGAACACGTTACAGCTGACAACGAATGAAGAGACGTTGAAAATGCAACTATTTTTTACCAGTAGTTCGGAGTGTACATGCTAGGGCTTGAAATGAAATAATGAATATTTTGTGCTGATCAGGATTCGAAACCAGATAGGTGTCTTTCGAGGACGCCTAGAAGAGTTTGCAATCTTCGGGAACATAGTGAAATCGAAATCTAATCCCAGTCTAGCACCACAAATTTCAACGTCTCAGTTTCAAATAAAGTAAGACCCTTGTGAACTTACATGGCCATTGGTTCATTAAATGAAATACGTTTTCTAGTTTACGACGGCTTGCTGCTGACATAGTATCTGCCTTACGGGGTTTCTCCATCTGTCACAGCTCAAACGAATGCCCAGTCGGCAGCGAAGGGATGTTATCTTTACTGCGGATATTGAACTACGGAGCTTACTGGCGTTCTGCACTTGGCGTTACTAGGGGTGAAGGAGAGCTACTTGTGTGTGTTAAAAATCTATGCCTGACGTGAGATGTGAACCTACACGTTTTACACATCAATACAAGATTAATCCACCAGACCACAGAACCCCCTGCCAAGCACATACTTATGAATTGCAGAGTATTCATTTAGATATAGATGCAGATGTCAAGGGACGCGTAACAGGAAGGAGGGCGGGATCTGGGAATGGATAGAAGTGCAGAAGTGCAAAATATAACGTGAAATGCTTGCAAAGTATTGCTTACTTAGACGTGTGCCACAGTTCATTTTATCTTAGGACCGAGAGATAAGGAAGGACCGTTCTCAGAACGAAGAATGGGTTATAGGGAAGGGGAGATCAACGAATACGGTTTCATAGATGGTGAGAGGAATGATAGAGAGTAAAGACAGCAGCAATTAAAAGAGAAAATGTAGCGTCATTGGAAACCGCTAGATTTGTTTAGAAAGTTTTGGCGGAGTGTAATCAAAGGGCACTTGCGGCGATAGTGTCAGAGAGAGAGAGTGTGTGAGAGAGAATAGAAGAGATATTAACAACGAGTAAACATAAATGTTCAAATGTGTGTGAAATCTTATGGGACTTAACTGCTAAGGTCATCAGTCCCTAAGCTTACACACTACTTAACCTAAATTATCCTAAGGACAAACATACACACCAATGCCCGAGGGAGGTCTCGAACCTCCGCCGGGACCAGTCTCACAGTCCATGACTGCAGCGCCCCAGACCGCTCAGGCTAATCCCGCGCGGCGAGTAAACATAACATGAAATCGTTGGCGTATTGTGTGGAGGACGGAGGGTGTATTCATGGATGGAGGGGAAGAGAGAGACGTATTTGAAATAACAAAAACTACTGTGACAGAGTCCATCTACGCTTATTAGTTTGTAAGTATGTAGACATGGTATAAATGAAATCAAAATAGAATACTTAACAAACTGTACATTCAAAAGAAACCCACTTGAATTAAAAGGGCAACTCAAAGGAAAGCTAACCCATATTGTATCTTTTCTGTTGCCACGCGATCTTCCACTAGCTTCCAATGAGGAAAAATGACGAAAAAGAAGACATAACAAAACATTTTAAGAACTCTAATATTTTATCCAGAATGCTTTATTATTTTGTACTTCTATCACGTGTCTTGGCATCAATGTATAAGCCGTCGGACGTAACAGCCTGAAGAAGCAACTTCCTCCCAGGCTTCCAGGACGCAGTCCCAAAGAGCGTCCGCAGTAGTTGGTTGGTTTCGTGGCCAGTTCTCTGTTAATGTTCTGGCGACCTCAGCCCACATCTTTTCCATGGAGTTCATATCAGCCGCCCGTGGCGGTCAGTCCATGATGTTGACGCCAATCGTGGAGAGCGGCTGCTGAACAAATGCAGACTTGTGATGGGAGAATGGTCCTCTTCCAATGTGACGTCCCCTTCTGCGTACAGCATTCGCACTGACGGAAGCATCACATTTTCCAATATGTGGGCATACTGCGCGCTGTCCAGAGTTCCTTCTATCCTGTGAAGAATTCCCGCCCCTCTCGCAGAATTCCAACCCCAGCAGGTAACAGATAGCCGGCCTTTTCTTCTCATCGTGGTTACATATTCGCGTCGACGGCGAGTCCCTTGCGGCCTGTAAACGATTCGTGGACCGTCGTTATTGATGGAAAACACCTTCTCATCAGTGAAAATGACGTTGTCCCACGACGCCCTCAGATGGAGCTCTGCAAACGCTAGCCGGTATAAAACGTTGTCTTCGCTGAGCTCTTGATTCACGGCGGATCGTCGTGCATGCAGTCCAGCGTCCCTCAGCCTTCGGCGAATCGTGTCACTGGAGCTGGGAAAGTTGGTCTCCCGCCGCAAATGCTTCGCGTTCAGAAAGGGATTTTCTCTGCTCCTAGACACTAGCTCCCTGTCTCCCTGCTGTGAGATCACTCTCTTCTTGCCTGAGCCAGGAGCCCTGTTGGTGGTGCCTCTTTCAAGGCAGATCCTCCATCATCTCGTTGCAGTGGTATTGGTACGCCATACCGCCTGCCAGCTTCTCTGTGGAACATCCTCCTTCCTCAATGAGAGCGACGACTCTACCTCGGCCGGCCGGAGTGGCCGAGCGGTTCTAGGCGCTTCAGTCTGGAACCGCGCGACCGCTACGGTCGCAGGTTTAAATCCTGCCTCGGGCATGGATGTGTGTGATGTCCTTAGGTTAGTTAGGTTTAACTAGTTCTAAGTTCTAGGGACTGATGACCTCAGATGATAAGTCCTATAGTGCTCAGAGCCATTTGAACCATTTTTGACTCTACCTCGAATAGACCTCTCCCAGCGAGCCATTACGGCAGACAGCCTGATGTGTATTTCTGCTTGCCGCTCTTATACTGATTCCAGGAGAGGAGGTAAACATATTTACGTCACACGGAGCGGCAGAGACAGAGGCATGCGGCGCAGCCGTGCTGGCTCGTCCCGGTCTGTTGGCCCACCAACGCCACCGCCAGCTCGCTCACTTGCGTCTCGCCTCGGCCAGCCTGGCTGGCCCGTAGCTAGCAAGCCGCGGCTAGTACAGACCCAGGCCGCATGGCCACGATCACCCCTTGAAGGATCAAAAGTTACACCTAACCTACCCAAGTCTGTAGTACAAACTAACGCAGCTACAGCTATTATGCTATTACATGTGCAGGCACACATACAGTTAACGATTTATTCAAATATTTGCCGAACAATACTTTCAAAAATACATTCATTTTAAACATAGCTACCACAAAATATTTCACCTAGCTAGCAATAGCATGACGCAGCAAACTATACTTTCTTGTAAGCGCTGTGCATTAGATGTAGCCTTAAGAAAACCTGTATTCAACCACGACAACTGAGCGGAATGCACGAGTAAACAGGTTTGGCGGCAGCTTCTCCAAATAATAGTATATACTTAGTATATAATACACGTTTTGTGCACTTATAACATGCTCTCAGTGTCTCTGAAACAATACGTGCTGCACGCCGGAAATTACTTTCTGCTGAGGCACTTCATTTACATCTCAATGATACACGACTACTAGAGAACATTGCTCTTCACGGCAGTCAATCCACTTGTAAATTAACATCATGATATCGCAGATATTAGGCAACACGTTACTAGGGATGAGTAAGGCCTTAAGGTTTGCAACTAAACATGCTACTCCTAGCTACTACTGAATATGAAGTTGATTATTAACGTGTCTTCATAACCATGTGTGCGGCGTTCGACTCTCAGTCAGCATAGACGTTTTCGTCACCTTATTTCTAGTTAAACGTGTGCACATCTCGCTGATGGTGAACCAACATTGGACATTTCTCGTCTATTCCTGGTTAGATAACGAAGGCGGTAGGCGCCGGGTTCGAATCCCGGTCAAGCAATACAACTTCAGTCGTCATTTAAGGTTCCAACCCCACTACTGGTGACAAACTGTGATATCTACATTCTGATTTTACGTACTTATTCAACAATCCGATTAGGTGCTGGGTTCGCATTCTTGTCCCCAGCATTACATGATGGCATTTCAATTTTAAACATGTGCATCCTTTATTCCTTGACAATGCAACACTATGCAACGTCTTTCGAGGTTAATTATCAAGAAGGTAATTGTCATGTTAGGGTTCCTGCTTTCGTACAAACATTATCGTCATTTACGTTCAAGTTGAGAACTGATAACTGATACTGGTGCAGACGTCAATATTTGACGTCTCTTTCTGCCTAGTGATCGAGTCTGGATAAGGCACAAAGCTTTGCTTGGTTAACAATGGCTTTACGTTCTGGGTTTGCATCTGGATCCAGAACGAAGACGTTGGTCATGTCATTTAAAGTACAACTTCGTGTACAAGTAACTGTTGATGAGTAATGTGAACAATGATATTACTTGTGATTCGCTGTTAATGTTGGTATTTCTGTAGAGCGGTTGCCGCCGTTAATCACGTTTTCTTTTAACTGCTCAGTATTACATAAAGTTGATGCGAAACCACTCCCTGTTGAACGTTGAACGACGTTCAGCATGTGTTGGGTAAACCTTTTAGACAGCAAAGAACTTGTTTCCAATTGCCATACAACTTTATAAATCCATATACTGTCTCAAATATTTAATTGGATTACTGAACGATTTATGTGACAAAACTAGTTGTCCCATAACATTTGAAATGTCACTTATTGTAATTAAGTTTAGTTTACAAACGATAAGGACTGTCTGATCTCTTCTGTACTATCGTGGTTTTACTTTACATCTGGACGGACTGTCATAAAGATTGGTGTTCTCTAGTAGTCTCTATCGGTACCCATTGTGTATCTTACAACGACTGTACTGTGGAGGGTTGCGACTATGTGCAACACAGATATGCTATGTTGGTTGCATACATTCAGGTGCAGCTTACACATTGGAATTCAGGGGTGACCCACTTTTTTTGCTGCCGAGTGTACATGTAAATTTGGATGTAACGACGACCTGGAATTCAAAGATAAACTAATGCTAATGTATTTTTCCGCTATTATAAGATTTAAAAGAAAAACATTATACACTTCTGATATCGTCAGCTTGGGAGCGATTTGTAGTATTGTGAACACTGAATAAATTTTCAGCTGCCGAGATCACTAAAACCGCTTATTCGCATGGATGACCTCTTTCAGCAATTCTCTGTTCCCATTTTCGGGATTGCAAAAGATGGGATAGAAAATGCTAGGATACAATGCACATAATTATATCCATCCCACAATATGTAATAATTGTCCATTGGTCATATTACGCGCTGGAAGACTGTTCACCTAGAGATCAGGTGATCAGATTCCACACAGGCGTCAGGTGACGAGATTCCACCTAGACCTAGACCTCGAGTAACGTATCGTCTTGTATAAGATCTTATAAACAGTGTAATTGACAAGAAAAGCACAAACATTAAATAGCTCCATTGTTGGTACACATACCTTGAATGTTTTCTTTGTGTTCACATCATATCTGTGCCTGTAGATATTGAACTATTCCTGGATGAACTAAAATCAGTCTAGCTGTACAGAGAGAGCTTTTAAGTGCTTATAGCTTGTCCTATGGAATAGAAGATCCATGCCTTAATATAATGTGAGAGGATGGTATCGAATTGTATTACCAGTGCGCCATGTGATGTACTTACGTACCACTAACAATGTTTACGCTGGGATCTGTCAGTTGCAATGTGGTGTTGAATGTGAGCACTTGTAATCGGTGTACATAGCTATCAATTTAAAACTGACATGCCAACTTCTAGAGTAGCTCACGCTACCAAAATAGACATTCATTATACAGCAGCACTTACTGTATTGAGGGATTAGATTATGTAATGATGTAAACATAGGTATGTTGCTGTTCCATGTATTGCCAATTTTTGGATGTAATTACATGTGCTGTTATGTTAGTTGATGAATCCCACCATTTTTGGTCCCATCCTTTGCAGATCCGAGGATGACAGCTTCGTTCTTCTCCTATTTCAATTCTCCCACAGTCCATGGTTCAGATCCACACAATAACGAGCTCCAGACGCTCATTTTCAGAAATTTCTTCCTCACATTAAGGCCCAAGTTGATAACATTGGGCTACGGTCGCAGGTTCGAATCCTGCCTCGGGCATGGATGTATGTGATGTCCTTAGGTTCGTTAGGTTTAAGTAGTTCTAAGTTCTAGGGGACTGCTGACCTCAGAAGTTAAGTCCCATAGTGCTCAGAGCCATTTTCTTTTATAACAATGGAATCATTTTGGCCACGGATTCCACCTTTGCTAGGCTGCTTTTTATGTCGGTTTTATGTGGTTTGTCCGTTGTAAGTTATTCTTCTTCCAAGGAAGCAGGATGCCTTCACTTCGTCCACTTCGCGGTCCCCAGTCTTGATGGCAAGTGTTTCAATGATAGTATTTCTTCTACTTCTCATTACTTTCATATATCTTCGATTTACTCTCAGTCCATATCACTCATTAGATTATTTGTTACATTCAACAGATCTCCCAGTTCTTCCTCACTTTCATTAGGGACAACAGTCTCATCAGCGATACTTATCATTGATATTCTTTCACAGTGAATTTTAATTCCACTCCTGAGCCTGTCTTTTTATTTCAGTTACTGCTGTTTCGATATGCAGATCGAGGGGGGAGGGCGGGGGGGGGGGGGAACTAAATCTCTCAAACCACTTAGGTCTGGCTCCTAATTTTCCTTCTTGGTTATTATACATATTGTATACTGGCCGTCTTTCCCTATAGCTTACTACTATTTTTCTCAGAATTTCGAACATCTTCCATCACTTCAGATTGTCAAACGTTTTTTCTATGTCGACAAATCCTTGTACGTTTATCGAATTTTCTTTACTTCCATTGCAAGGCGCAACCCCACAAGTGCGTCTCTGATGCCCTTGCTCTTCCAAAATTAATCGTTAACTGATCATCATCCAACAGATCTTCAGTTTTCTTTTCCATTCTCCTGTATATTATTTTTGTTAGCAATTTTCGATGCACCGGCTGAGTATCCTGCAGTTTTCGCACATATCTTCGGGATTGGGTGGATGATATTTTTCCGGAAATGTGATGGTTTGTGTCCAGTCTCATAGATCTCACACACAAAATTGAATAGTTGGTTGAATGGCACTTTCCTCAACAGATTCAGAAATTCCGAAAGAATCTTACTTGTCCTTTCTGTCTTATTTGATCGCAAGTCCTCCAAAGATCTGCCAAACTATGACTTTCATTTCTTTTTCTACCACGTCATGAGCCAAATCCTCCCCCTCGTAGAGATGTTTTGTGTATTGTTTCCACCTATTCCCTCTTTCCTTACGTTGAACAGTGGAACTCCTCTAGCACTCTTTATGTGACAGCATTGCTTTTGATTTCATCGAAGGTTGTTCTGACTTTCTACCTGCTGAATATATTCCTCCAGCGACCATTTGTTTTTCGATTTCCTCATCTTATTCCCTCAGCCACTTTTCTCTGCACTTCCTATTTCTTTCATTCCGAAGGGCCTTTTTTTTCGGTCATCAGTCTTCTGACTGGGTAGATGCGGTCCACCACGAATTCCTCTCCTGTGCTAACCTCTTCATGTCAGAGTAGCACTTACAACCTACGTCCTCTATTACTTGCTGGACGTATTCCAATCTCTGTCTTCCTCTACAATTTTTGCCTTCTGGAGCTCCCTCTAGTACCATGGAAATCATTCCCTCATGTCTACCATCCTGTCCCTTCTCCTTATCAGCGTTTTCACATATTCCTTTCCTCTCCGATTCTGCGCAGAACCTCCTCATTCCTTACCTTACCAGTCCACCAAATTTTCAATATGAGTCTGTAGCACCACATCTCAAATGCTTCGATTTGATTCTGTTCTGGTTTTCCCACAGTCCATGTTTCACTACCATACAATGCTGTACTCCAGACGCACATTCTCAGGAATTTCTTCCTTCAAGTAAGGCCGATTTTTCATATTAGTAGACTTCTCCTGGCAGGAATTACCTTTTTTCCATTGTTAGTCTGCTTTTGATGTCCTTCTTGCTTCGTCCGTCACTCGTTATTTTACTGCCTAGGTAACAGAATTCCTTAACTTCATCTACTTCGTGACCATCGATCCTGATATTAGGTTTCTAGCAGCTCCCATTTCTACTACTTATCATTACCTTTGTCTTTCTTCGATTTACTCTCAATCCATACTCTGTACTCATTGGACTGTTCATTCCATTCAGCAGATCATGTAATTCTTCTTCACTTTCACTCCGGATTAGCAATGTCATCAGCGAGTCGTATCATTGATACCCTTTCATCTTGAATTTTAATTCCACTCCTGAACCTTTCTTTTATTTCCATCACTGCTTCCCCGATGTACAGATTGAACGATAGAGGCGAAAGACTACATCCTTGTCTTACACCCTTTTTAATCGGAGCACTTCGTTCTTGATCGCCCACTCTTATTATTCCCTCTTGGCTGTTATACATATTTTATATGACCCGTATCTCCCTATAGCTTACCCTATTTTTCTCAGAATTTCGAACATCTTGTACCATTTTACATTGTCGAACGCTTTTTCCAGGTCGACAAACCTTTGAACGTGTCTTGATTTTTCTTTAGTCTTGCTACCGTTATCAACCGCAATGTCAGAATTGCCTCCTTCGTGCCTTTACCTTTTCTAAAGCCAACCTGATCGTCATCTAGGGCATCATCAATTTTCTTTTCCATTCTTCCGTATATTATTCTTGTCAGCTCTTGCCGTCTTCGAAATTATGTGGATCATGTTTTCCCGAAAGTAAAAAAAAAAAGGTTCAAATGGCTCTGAGCACTGTCTTAGGTCATCAGTCCCCTATAACTTAGAACTACTTAAACCTAACTAACCTAAGGACGTCACACACATCCATGCCCGAGGCAGGATTCGAATCTGCGACCGTAGCAGTCGCGCCCGAATGTCAGATGGTATGTTGCCAGACACATACATTCTACACACCAACGTGAATAGTCGTTTTTTTGCCACTTCCCCCAGCGGTTTTAAAAGTGCTGATGGAGTGTTATCCATACATTCTGCCTTATTTGATCTTAAGTCCTCCAAAGCTCTTTTAAATTCTGATTCTAATACCAAGTCCCCTATATTTTCTAAATTGACTCCTGTCTCTTCTTCTATCACATCAGACAAATCTTCCCCCTCATAGAGGCTCTCAGTGTATTCTTTCCACCTATCCGCTCTCTCGTCTGCATTTAACAGTGGAATTCCCGTTGCACTCTTAATGTTATCAGCCTTGCTTTTAATGTCACCGAAGGTTGTTTTGACTTTCCTGTATGCTGAGTCAGTCCTACCGATAATCATTTCATTTTCGATTTCTTCACATTTTTCATGCAGCCACTTCGTCTTAGATTCCCTGCATTTCTTATTTATATCATTCCTCACCGACTTGTATTTCTGTATTGCTAAGTCTCCAAAAGCATTTTTGTACTTCCTCCTTTCATCGATCTATTGAAGTATTTCTTCTCTTACCCATGGTTTCTTCGAAGTTACCTTCTTTGTACCTATGTTTTCCTTCCCAACTTCTGCAATGGTCCTTTTTAGAGCTGTCCATTCCTCTTCAACTGTACTGCCTACTGAACTATTCCTTATTGCTGTATCTATAGCCTCACGCGTATCTCGTCATTTCTTAGTACTTACGTATCTCACTTCTTTGCGTATTGATTCTTCCTGACTAATACATTAAACTTCAGCCTATTCTTCATCACTACTATGTTGTGATCTGAGTCTATATCTGCTCCTGGGTACGCCTTACAATCCAGTATCTGATTTCGGAATCTCTGTCTGACCATGATGTAATCTAAATGAAATCTTCCCATATCATCCGGCCTTTTCCAAGTATACCTCCTCCTCTTGTGATTCCTGAACAGAGTATTCGCTATTACTAGCTGGAGTTTATTACAGAACTCAATAAATATTTCTCGTCTCGGTCCTTGTCCCAACCCCATATTCTCCTGTAACCTTTTCTTCTACTCCTTCCCCTACGACTGCATTCCAGTTCCCCATGACTATTAGATTTTCATCTCCCTTTACATACTGTATTACCCTTTCAATATTCTCATACACTTTCTCTATCTCTTCATCCCCAGCTTGCATGTATACCTGAGCTATCGTTGTCGGTGTTGGTTTGCTGTCGATTCTGATAAGAATAACCCTATCACTGAACTGTTTATGGTAACACACTCTTTGCCCTACTTTACTATCATAACGAATCCTACTCCCGTTATACCATTTTCTGCTGCTGTACTATACTCATCCGACCAGAAATCCTCGTCTTCTTTCCGCTTCACTTCACTGACCCGTACTATATCTAGATTGAGCCTTTACATTTCCCTTTTCAGATTTTCTAGTTTCCCTACCACGTTCAAGCTTCTGACATTCCACACCCCGACTCGTAGAATGTTATTATTCCGTTGATTATTCAGTCTTTTTCTCATAGTAACCTTCCCCTTGGCAGTCTCCTCCCAGAGATCCGAATGGGGGACTATTCCGGAATCTTTTGCTAAAGGAGAGATCATCATGGCACTCTTCAATTACAGGCCACATGTCCTGTGGATACACGTTACGTATCTTTAATGCAGTGGTTTCCATTGCCTTCTGCATCCTTATGCCGTTGATCTTTGTCGATTTTTCCGCCTTGAGAGGTAGTTTCCCACCCCTAGGACAAGAGAGTGCCCTGAACCTCTGCGCGCTCCTACGCCCTCTTTGACAAGGCCGTTGGCAGAATGAGGATGACTTCGGCCGCCAATGCTGATTACTAATCAAAGTGTAAACATCAGCGGGATTCGAACCAGGGACCGAAAACGTTTTGATTATGAATCAAACACGCTACCCCAACACCACTTACACTGCTGTTTTCCAGTACTTTTTTTTACTTTTGTGATTGCCCATTTTAGAGATATCCAGTCCTCTTCAAATGAACTACGTGTTGCGTTACGCATTATGCAGTACCTGCAGCCTAAGAGAACTTCAATCGCACATCATCATTCTTCATTACTTCAGTACCCTAACTCCATTCACGTTTGTACTTCCTGACGGTTCTCTTAAACTTCAGCCTACCGTTCATCATTATTAAATTATGATCTGAGACTATATCTGCTCCTGGGTACATCTTACATTCCAGTATCTAATGTAGAAATCTCTGTCTCACCATGATGGAATCCATCTAGTATCTCCTCACGTCCAAAGGCGCTTCTGAAGTATACCTCCAGCTCTTGTGGTTTTTGAACAGAGAATTCGCCACTTCTAGGAATAGGCAGATGGAGAGATGAGGACTATTTTGACGTCAAATTGAGATGAAAATTAATAAATTGAACATCTAATTACCCCCACCCACTGCCACCTCCATCCCCACTACCACCCCCCGATGACGTCATGGGTTTCCCTCAGTGTGCACGTGGGTTCCCGACCCCTCCCACTCCTCACGCCTCCTTTCCCATCCAGTTCTGGCAGGAAATTCGAATTTTGGCTGGAATTTAGAATTTTGACGGGAATTTCTTTGTCTCAGGGCTGTGCTGACGTCCTCCCCCCCCCCCCCCCCTCACTCGGGGATTGCTGGTAAATTGAAAATGGTGGTGCCGTTTCTGGGACTCGAATCCTGGTCCTTATGGACAGAAAGCCCAAGTGCACCCCCCAAAACATGGAAACTGTGCATGGGGGCTTATTTAAATAAATAAAAATGCAAATATTTTTAGTAGCTGTATGTCCGATTACGCAAGTCTCGTAAACGGCTGGCCCTGACTAGTTTTAGTACGCAATCTGACTGCTTAGAATGACAACAAAGAATGTAAGAAAATTTCTGTTAGCACAATTAATTAATTAAGTCCCCAGCAACTATAAAATCTACGAAGCCAACATAGCACAAGTGTAGCTGTTCTGTATGTGGTAGTATGACTCAACGCACATCTGGCACGGTTCTTCTTCAACAGGACAAGAATTTTTAAATACCAATTATACTATCGTGATAAAGGAAAATTAGAAATACTATAATTGTGCAAGAAAACCAAAATTACACTCTAATACAAGAACACAAGCCAGATGCTTTGTTGACTAAAGCTTTAATGATGCATTATTTAGGTCACTGAAATAATGAGAGAGAAAAATAAAAGTAGTTTGTTACCTTAATTTATATTGACGAAATGCACTCTGATCATTACAAAGTCTCCATTAGAATAACATCTGCTATCTCTCCCATCAAATAGCTGCATAAAACATGGAACAAACACTCACTACTACCCCATCTCACTCCAACTTCAGCGACAAGCAGTGTCCACCACAACTTCTCGGCAAGAACTGCTTGCCGCTACGTCTCAATAATCACTGCCAGCGGAGGCGGCGGAACCATACTCTCTGGCGCGATCTTTGGCGCTGTGGCTCAGTGTAGCCACCTTTCATATGCCCTTCCTCCACGGGCTAGAATTTGATGGTATTTTTGCCAGCATTGGTGGTGAAAATACCACCAAATTCGTCAAAAAAATACAGACAAAAATAAAAGATAATATTAATACGTAAATATCATATAACTAGATAAAATTTTGGCTTTGCACTGACCTTTCAATAGCCTAATATATAAAATACAATAAGGAATACAAATTCTTTCATACATATGACTTTACATAATCGTTTACACAAGTATTATGTGGTTAAACAGTTCAATCAATGGTGTCAGCAATGACGAATATGTTCAGGTAAGAGTCTCATAACTTTTCACAAACAGTAATACACAAAAAATCAGTTTATACAAATATTCACATAAAATATTTTCACAACAAGTGGTTGACAGTTCCAGCAGTAGCACCCAGCAATGTTGAGTAGGTGCAGACACCATCAGGTGACATCATTTCAGTAGAAGCAGTCCATCAGTGGCACCCCGCAATGTGGAACAGGTGCAGACTCCAACAGGTGACATCATTTCAGTAGAAGCAGTCCATCAGTGGCACCCAGCAATGTGGAGTAGGTTCAGACTCCAACAGGTGACATCATTTCAGTAGAAGCAGTCCATCAATGGCACCCAGCAATGTTGAGTAGGTGCAGACACCATCAGGTGACATCATTTCAGTAGAAGCAGTCCATCAATGGCACCCAGCAATGTGGAGTAGGTGCAGAAAGCAGTCCATAATATTCACTATCACTGATCACACTGTTCATCAGCAGAAATTAAACATGTCCTAGTGGCACCAATCATGTAGAAAAAGTACAAGTAACAGTCCATAATATTTACTATCACTGATCACACAGTTCATCAGCAGAAATTAAACAACTATTACTGATCACACTGTTCCTCAGCAGAAGTTAAACATGTCCTAGTGGCACCAATCATGTAGAAAAAGTACAAGTAACAGTCCATAATATTCACTATCACTGATCACACTGTTCATCAGCAGAAATTAAACATGTCCTAGTGGCACCAATCATGTAGAAAAAGTACAAGTAACAGTCCATAATATTCACTATCACTGATCACACTGTACATCAGCAGAAATTAAACATGTCCTAGTAGCACCAATCATGTAGAAAAAGTACAAGTAACAGTCCATAATATTTACTATCACTGATCACACAGTTCATCAGCAGAAATTAAACATTTCTAAGTGTCACACATCATGTTGAAAAGTGCAGGTAACAGTTCATAATATTCACCATCACTACTCAGACAGTTCAAGCATGAACAATAGTTTGAATACACATACAAATGCTTTTACAATGCTCTTACACTAAACATACAAATTCTAATAAACACACAAATGATATCAGATAATTGTCATATTACTATTACAAATACTCAAATATCAGTAAACCTATAATATTTATGAGTGTCAGTGCAAGCCACTACAAACAAATAAAATAATATTTAGGAGATAGGTGGGTAGGATTAGGAAAGGAAAACACACAAAACACACTCACTCATCTTTCATCCACATTAAGTACTACTGTGTAATTGAATAGTGTTAACTGTGTACATGCACTTCTGTCAAAATTTCATGTTCATCATATGTATCAAGTAATAGTGGCAGCAATGTATAACAGTCAATAATAGTTAAGTCAACGTCATAGTCATCATGTCAAGACCAATGTTTGCCAAGCCAGATCAAAATGTACGGTTGCTGAACAACTGTCAGTGTGCCAAGATATGCAACTTCCTCTCTCCAAAAAAAAAAAGTACATACTGCTTGGTGATTTAACAAAGTGTGTGTAGACAATCTTCCTTCCATTTTAGTGTTCTAGTCTGCTATCTTCATCCTCCTTGTTCCATACAGACCAACAAAAAAAAAAAAAAAAAATATGCACCTCACTTATTTTACCTCTTATACACTAAAACTCCAATCAACTTCATATAATCTCAATACCTCAATAATACCTCTTCAATACGTCGATACATATAAACCTTATTGCCAGTATCATTTCACTTCCATAACAACTCTTTCCTCTAGTCAGTCTCCTCGAACAAGTACAGATAAAATCCTAATGCAAACCTCCTCATCCCATACAATCCGAAGACACACTGTCAACACACAACCTCTGTGTAATCCATCTGAGCCAAAATCTTCTACTCATTATGCATTATAAACAAAAGAAATGCATACATGACCTCTAACAGACTTAGTTCGAATAACTCTCAGTAATTAAGTACGATTACGGAGTGTGAATGATCCTAATTTTTCACAGTGTGGACACCACTTCAAGAATTATGGCAAACAGAAGCAAACATGTGGAGTATTTCTTGTGTCAAGTGTCACTTCCTATTTCCATTGCTCACGAAAAATGCAGTGTAATAACTGTGTTGGTATGTCATGTCGTTAGCTTCCTTCCTATTGGCATACATTTATACAGCTTTCATAAAACCTCCAGCTCATGTGACTTCTATGAAGTTTCTTGTACTAATGTCGTTCGTCGAATTATAGCAGTTCATTTTCCTATCTTAAAAATATAAGGCACTGAGCGTAAGCAAAACAAGCAATAGCGAGTAAATATACCAGTAGAGAACAGAATGTCAACAAGTGGATGCAGCACAATTCTTACAACGAGGCTCTGCCAAGCAAACAATCTATAACTAATACCATAGTGTAACCTAAACTCTATGTTCATTCACAGTATATCAGCATTTCTATATACCAAATTAAAGAGTAGTTGTGACGACAAACAGAGATGTATAAATATGCAATCCATACGCATAGCAGCAAACATATATCTTACGTACTAAACAGGTCATTAGCATCATATCATCATAAGCAAATAATGTTCATATGTAATCTTAATAAGTAAACATGAAGACGCAAGCAAATAAGTAAACATGAAGGCGCAAGCAGATAAATCACAAAGTATAACTTACATACCTAACCACATCAGCACAATTAATCAGGTGACAATTATAATTTAAATAAATAGGCACAGCAGGCACATAATTAAAAAAATATGACATCAGTGAAAAAGCAGTGCAGTCAAGCGATGCATAATTTACACAAGTTACAACCCAGTTCATTAATAATCATTGTCAAAATCAGTTAACGTACGCAAGCACGTCGCTTCACAAGTAAATTCATAGAACATGAAATTTAGCACAAGGTATGAATCACGTAATCGCGAGCAGCAAATTATGTCTAAAGTACGTACCTAAGTGGAAATATGTTACCTGAAAAATAAACTCAATTAATAGTTACCTTTTTTTAGTTTATTAGTTTCTTCTTGGAAATTATATTCTTCCTGAAAATTTCTCGATAGCAAGTCGTCTTAACGTCGGACACGCACAGAATTTACCTGAAGTTTTTAAATATCTTATAGAACCGTATCCTGAAAAATACTGAATGTTAATAACATAATTCATCAAGTCATTATAGCTTTATACTAATTTTATTTGGAGAAAGACTGTGTATTTGTTTACGGCTGTCAGTGCATTCGCACTGAGCGCTCGATCAGCTGTAGGCGCGTGACGTAGGAAGCAATTGTTTGCGGTCAACGACTGCCTTGTGTGGCGCGCAGACTTCACTGTTGCTTTGAGTATGTGCCGCCGCCAAAACACAGTGCGGTATCCTTGTACTCTCTGCATGTTTACATGTAGCTGTTAGTTTCTCACAAGTATGTCATTCTACAAAAATATTTCAAAAGTATATCATTCCACAAAAATTTTAACGTTAGATATATGATGTAATCCTTTAGAGCGTCGTGATTTAAGAGTTTCTATTTCTACAGTGTTATCACGAATAATTTTGCGAATTCTATATATACCGTTATAAAGCAGAAAAAATTTGCGACACAAGCCTTTTCCTTTGTGAGAGAAACGATGGGACTTAATTAACACCTTCTGACCAACTGACAAGATTTTTAAACGACCAGGACGCTTAGATGATTTCTCTCTTCTAGCAGCCGCAGATGCAATATTTTGTAGAGCCAGATTCACAACTTCAGAATGCCGCAGTTTCCGTGAAGGCGGAAAAGGAACGATTTCAGAAATGCGATTTGTCGGTGCTTTCTTTTTTAATATCAGTATAGGTGGTAAAGAAGTTGAGTCATTAGGAAGTTCATTCAGAATGTTTTGAAAATATGAAGATACTGATCCCAAGTTCTGTGATTCTGATGACAATAAAGACGACACAATTTATTGATTTCCTTCATCCATCTCTCTGAAGCGTTAGATTGAGGGTGAAAAAGTGAAATGGAAATTGGTTTAATTTTACGACGCCGTAGAGTACGAAGCCAAATTTTAGAACGAAACTGTGATCCATTATCTGATATAACCTTATCAACATGACCCACTTCTTTAAGAAAATGTTTGATGAAAGCGTTAGATACTGAACGAGCTGTTGCTTTGCGTAACGGTGTAAAACACACATATTTTGATGTCAGTTCCACTGCTACGAAAATGTACGCAAAGCCATTAGTAGAACGAACCACTGGACCGAACAAATCAACTGCAGCCATGTCCTTTAATTTCGCTGGAATGATAGGAAACAATGGTGCTCTGTGAGAAACTGTTGGCGGCTTAGCCTTTTGACATAATTTGCATTTGGCAAGAACAAATCGAATACGTTTTTCCATATTATTGAAGTAGCAATTTTCTCGTAATTTATGAAAGCATTTTCTGGGACCAAAGTGTGCATAACTGAAATGCGTATACCAAATCAGCTTATTAACCCACTCATCAGGAATACAAACTAACCAAACAGAGTTGTCGACCGATTTTCGTTTGAAAAGAATGTCATTGCGAACTAAATAATGCTGTCTAATCGCTACGCTTTCCTTTCTCCTCCACTTCTCCTTAATGTCCTTCCAGATTGGATCCTTATTTTGCTCCTTAGCAATGTCCTGGAGCGAAGACGAAATAAAGTTCTCAAACGCAACACCTTGAATATACATCAAACAATAATTGTTTTCCTTGCAGTCCTCTTCAGCACTTTGTTTCAAACCCATAGGTGCACGTGATAAAGCATCAGCAACAATATTTGAAGAACCCTGTATGTAAACAATACTAAAATCAAATTCCTGTAGGTACAACGCCCATCGTGACAATCTGCCGTGGTTTAATTTTGTTGACATAAGAAATTCCAGAGCTCGATGATCGGTGTAAACCTTAGTATGTCTGCCAACCAAAAATGTCCGAAATTTTGTAAAAGCCCAAACAACAGCCAAAGCCTCAAGTTCCGTAATCGAATAATTCTTTTCTGATTTAGAGAGAACACGACTTCCAAATGCAATAGTTTTCTGGACTACAACGCCGTCTTCTTCTATCTCTTGAAATAAATGTGCACCTAGCCCTTTGTATGATGAGTCCGTTGCCAAACAAAAATCTTTAGGTAAATCCGGATGTGAAAGAAGTGGAGCAGCAACTAAAGCATCACGAAGTTGTTCAAATTCTGACTGAGCTTCCTCATCCCAACACCAATTAGATTTCTTTCCAGATAGTTCACATAAACGAGGTGTGGCCAAATCGTCCAATTTAACAAAGCGTCTAAGAAAATTACAGACACCAAGAAAACTACGAACATCACGTTTTGTGGTAGGAACAGCATAATTACGAATAGCATCAAGTTTTTCTGGATCAGGAAGAATACCTTCTGTAGAAATAATGTGACCGAGAAATTTCACCTGAGAACGACCAAATTCAGATTTTTCTAAGTTCACCGTAATGCCAACTCTTGCAAAGATACGTAATAATGAATCCAAAATTTTGTTGTGTTCACTCCAAGAATGTTTAGAAATAAGAATGTCGTCAACATATGAAGTAATATTGTCACGAAGATAAACAGGTAAAATTTCGTTTAAACTACGAATGAATGCTGCTGATTTCCGAAATCACTTTTGGGTAAAATAGTCATATCCGGTTATTTTTTAAACGCTCTCTAGATAGATTGATAGTTGAAGAGTTGTTTCGATAGATGCAAAGAATAGTAAAAGAGTAGGCAGCGGTACAGAAAACTAAAAGAGAAATAGCACCACTACAGCTCGGGGCCCTATGCTCGCTACGGCACATATTCACTTAAGAGTAGTGAATCCCCTGAGGACTTTAATAGCTGCACATTAATTTCTAGTTTGTGACTTAGTGGCACATTTGGCGGAAGTACGTACGTAAATTGATCTAACCATGAACATGGATGTATGTCATTCTTAGAATTGCGGAAGATCTTAAATTTCCGAACAGTCAAAAAGTGTTTATAGTCAAAGTTTTCGCCTCGTGGCGACAAAGACCTACCGCGTCTGTCCCAGTCCCAATGTCGATTATTGTCAAGTTCGCGCGCCTGGCGATCTCTTGTTGCATCCCGTAAATGAAACAAATTATTTTCTTCAAACCCCTCTGCTATCTGTGATTCTAAATTTCTTCTACCGTCCTTTCCTACGATTTTGCTTTCAATTTGTTTGACTTGGTTTCCTAGTGCCTCAGACTCCCTTTTAACGCGTTCATTAATTTTTCCCTGATTTTCAACATGTTTATTTATGCTCTGGTACTCTTCGGTTTCTGAAAATGGCAATGGAGCTGTGTCATCTGAATCTCTGTCCCCATCTAAACTAAGATTTGTCAATTTATCTGAAATTTCCTCAACTCTTTCCGATAAGTCACCTAATTGTTCTTTCTGTTTATTTACGCTTCCGTAAGTGTCACGACTCGCGTTTCAGTATTGACGCATTTAGTACTTAACTGTTCATATTGTTGTGTTAGATTATTTATCCTGTCATTTGGTACGGATTCCTCAATTCTCTCAAATATTTCTTCCTTATCTTTTGCACGTTGTAAATTTAATTCTGAAAATTTCTGTACTATCACGCGATCTCTTTCTTCCTGTTCTCTATCCTGTTCCTTTTGTCTAATCTCTACTGCAATTAATCTATTATTGTGAGAATTCAAAATCGGTTGTACTTCTTCTCTGATTTCTTTCTTTAATTCATCTTTCATGTTTTTGAAACATGTCCCTATTCGTGAGTCTAACCGTGTTTCCATTGTTCCCATATCAGTTTTTAATTCAGATCGTAAAGTTCCCATCTCTGTTTTAATTGTTCCTATTTGTGATCCCACTTGTGAATCTAACCGTGTTGCCAAAGTTCCCATCTCTGTTTTTAATTCAGATCGTAACTGTGAACCCAAATTTAATATTGCACCCATCAACTGCTCCATATTAAATGGTTCAGAATTCTTTTCACCCCTAACATTTCCCGCAAAACTAACTTCCTTCTGCATAGCCATAAGGCTATCTGTGTTCGATACTATTCCAGAATCTTCTATCGTTAATCTCGTATTCTGTGAATTTTCTGATTGAGAAAAATTTTGAAATGGTTCCGGACTATTTTCCCGACTTATTACATTGTTTCCACTTCATTATTCATCACACTGTTTTCCTCTGTTGGCGAGTTCACCATGTTAACAATTTCGTCATTCTCACTATCCATCATTTTTGCCTTTTTCATCGATCGCGTAATCATTTACCAAACATACAAAACTCGTCACTGTGCGAAAATTACACACAATGCCTCCTTATCTCCAACAATACCATTTACATGAAATGTCTCCCTCAAACACGATCAATCGAACAATTGAAATAATTGCACTAAATTGTCAAACGCGTATACAAGGCTATAAAAATTAAATTATGAAATACCATTAGAAGAATAACAATTACCAAATCTACACATGCAATCTAGACTACAATTACTAAACTACAAATTACTGCAACAATACTACTGTCTACTACTTTTACAATCAAAAGAATTCCAAGGGACGATCCGAAGCAGCAGTCGCCACGTGCATGGGGGCTTATTTAAATAAATAAAAATGCAAATATTTTTAGTAGCTGTATGTCCGATTACGCAAGTCTCGTAAACGGCTGGCCCTGACTAGTTTTAGTACGCAATCTGACTGCTTAGAATGACAACAAAGAATGTAAGAAAATTTCTGTTAGCACAATTAATTAATTAAGTCCCCAGCAACTATAAAATCTACGAAGCCAACATAGCACAAGTGTAGCTGTTCTGTATGTGGTAGTATGACTCAACGCACATCTGGCACGGTTCTTCTTCAACAGGACAAGAATTTTTAAATACCAATTATACTATCGTGATAAAGGAAAATTAGAAATACTATAATTGTGCAAGAAAACCAAAATTACACTCTAATACAAGAACACAAGCCAGATGCTTTGTTGACTGAAGCTTTAATGATGCATTATTTAGGTCACTGAAATAATGAGAGAGAAAAATAAAAGTAGTTTGTTACCTTAATTTATATTGACGAAATGCACTCTGATCATTACAAAGTCTCCATTAGAATAACATCTGCTATCTCTCCCATCAAATAGCTGCATAAAACATGGAACAAACACTCACTACTACCCCATCTCACTCCAACTTCAGCGACAAGCAGTGTCCACCACAACTTCTCGGCAAGAACTGCTTGCCGCTACGTCTCAATAATCACTGCCAGTGGAGGCGGCGGAACAATACTCTCTGGCGCGATCTTTGGCGCTGTGGCTCAGTGTAGCCACCTTTCAACTGTCCAGATGCAGGATAGGTAGGTTAGGTTAGTGTACTTTATTTATTTTTGTTGGGGAATTGAAGTAAAGATCACGTAATTAATCATAAAGATCGGTCCTAATAACACAACTATATGCATAGCGCTACACAAGGAGTGCCTAAAATCGCAATACAGCTCAAAAATTGACGATGCCATAGAACTGGTGCTATCCTGCCGGGAAAAATGTTCGCAATACCACTCGAAATTAGTGGCAGAGCTACTCAAACTCTACCTGCCATCTGCAAGCTGGTGGGAAAAAGGATGGAGTGAGAGGTACTATTTTTATTTTTTGGGGAGAAAGATGTTCAACTAACGAGATGCTGGTGTTGTACAGAGACGAGTTTAATAAGTATATTACCTGTAAGCATATAGCTGAAGCCGTACCGCTGTTTGACGGCAGAGCTCGCCACAGACGTATTTTCGACCATGTAATCAAAGTCAATACAGTTAACCACAATTAATGGGAAATGCTTCACTGCTTCGCTTCAACTCTACCATGTAAAAATCCGCTACAGGGAGCTGATTTGTGCACAGGGTTGATAACTGCTGCTGCTCTGATATTTTTTCCCATAAGTACGAGTATATGCCCTTTCTGCTTACCAGATCAGCTTCGCTACTCAGAGGCGCCGTATTAAAGCAGGCAAAACATATGTATCCGAACCCAGAACTGCCTTCTCACACGTGCAGTCGAATATAGATATTACCGAATTATGCTTGGTTCTCATAAATGTTATTCCTTAAGTATTAAGGATTATCAGAACTATGCCATTCCCCAGAGTGTTCTGTAGGAGAGTGGACCGATGCCACAAGTATCACCTTTAGCAGAATCTGGAGGGTGTACTCGAGAGATGTCTTGTTAGGACTAAATTGCTGTATTATCATACACGCGAGCAAAACTACCTAACAGCAGACCAGGACTTCTTCATGCAAGAGGAATGCTACCAGAACTGTGGTGGCGCTATTGTAAACAGCAATGAGACTGAAACTTCCTGGCAGATTAAAACTGTGTGCCCGACCGAGACTCGAACTCGGGACCTTTGCCTTTTGCGGGCAAGTGCTCTACCAACTGAGCTACCCAAGCACGACTCACGCCCCGCCCCCACAGCTTTACTTCTGCCACTACCTCGTCTCCTACCTTCCAAACTTTACAGAAGCTATCCTGCGAACCTTGCTGAACTAGCACTCCTGAAAGAAAGGATATTGCGGAGACATGGCTTAGCCACAGCCTGGGGGATGTTTCCAGAATGAGATTTTCACTCTGCAGCGGAGTGTGCGCTGATATGAAACTTCCTGACAGATTAGCTAGCAATAAGACTGTTACATCTCCTTTGGCTGCTGATCGAGTTGCTTATTCCCTCGTAAGAAGTTTCTGCTTCTTCGTGTGCATTTTCGTGCAGCAGGTCGTGGGTGGTACCTCAGTGTATCAGCTATCGGAAATATTCATCTCAGTTTTTTCTCGCTCTATTTCCTAGTGAGACATAGCCGCTTCTGTCAAAACGAATACTATTACTACAAACGATAAGCATGACTTACCCGGGAAATGTGATTGAGGTTATGTACGTTTCCGACTTAAAAAGACGTATAAAATCCATTAGTTTGCTAAGAGACAAGAAAGCAGTCTCCTGACTTCGTTGTAGTTGGTTTATAAGCAGCTCGAGCGGCGGATATGCACTGACGGTGCCTTCCTTGGACCATCATTTTAAAATTGGTCACCATAATGATTGGGGTAGGAGTCTTATTGGGTGGTTGTATGTCTGATGTTGGACAAATATATCCTGCATCAGAGCATTAAGGGCGTTGCATTCCGCACGACTAACAGTTCGAACACCATATAGCTTTAACAATATAGCATTTTTAGGTGCAGACCCGTGTAGTCGACGTCGGTAGCTTCCTGGTACTAACTCCAGACAATGGAAAATGCTTCAGAAATGATAGCATGGTTGATTTACTGAAATGCTTCAAACACCATCCACCTGGAGCTCCATCATGTATAAGCCACAACTCAACCGTCTATTATATCACTGAAACACTCTCATGTCTACTATACACCGATAAGAGGTGCTACCCTCCTCAACATGCACGCGTCTGGAGAGATCTTGTGCAATTGAATGGGTACCGTGGGTAAGATTGATGTTGCAGGGAGGATTGGTCAATGAGAATGTGGGAGGAATCTGTCAGTCTCCGACTTTATCCTACGAGTGTGAAAATGCTCCGTGAAGCCCATCCACACAAGGAAAGATAACCAGTCGTCATCGTAAATTCTGCACTATGATCGATCTGCTGGAAATATGTGGATAATCTAATTGCATCGGTATAGGAAGCTCTATGGTATTCTTTGGCGTATGTAGCCGAATGGACGTACTGAATAGTCATCTATCTGCTATCGCAATCTAGTATATGGTGTAAGTAGGCTGTATATGTTTTCTTGTAGGCTGTTTATGTTTTCTTTATGTAAGTAGGCTGTTTATGTTTTCTCTATGTAAGTAGGCTGTTTATATTTTCTTATTGGCAACGTTACGTAGCGCTCTGTATGAAAATCACTGGCTGTGCTGTGTGCAGTCTGTGGCTAGTTTGCATTGTTGTCTGCCATTGTAGTGCTGGGCAGCGGCAGCTGGATGTCAACAGCGCGTAGCGTTGCGCAGTTGGAGGTGAGCCGCCAGCAGTGGTGGATGTGGGGAGAGAGATGGCGGAAGTTTTGAAATTGAACTGCTATATATATTATGATTATTAAGGTAAATACAGTGTTTGTTCTCTATTAAAATCTTTCATTTGCTAACTATCCCTACCAGTAGTTAGTGCCTTCCGTAGTTTGAATCTTTTATTTAGCTGGCTGTAGTGGCGCTCGCTGTATTGCAGTAGTTCGAGTAATGAAGATTTTTGGTGAGGTAAGTGATTTGTGAAAAGTATAGATTAATATTATTCAGGGCCATTCTTTTGCAGGGATTTTTGAAAGTCAGATTGCGTTGCGCTAAAAACATTGTGTGTCAGTTTAAGCACAGTCTTGTACAATTGTTCTAAGGGGACGTTTCATATGTCGACCCTTAGCCGAGGATACCTCACTGGAATCTTCTGATTTTTTCATGTAGTTTGTGTATTTAGTGTAGCTTTTGTTTATTGCTAGCGCGTAATTATAGAGAGAATTTCCTTGGTAGTTGTGGTTTTTCATTGTTGCACAGTAAAACAGTTGTGGCATGCATGTAGATTTGCACCAAGTATTTTGCAGCTGCAATTAACTAGATATTATTTTCAGTACTATGTTAATGTGTTCTCTTATTTTTGCTCTTCAAATTGTGCTCTTCTGTGTTATCGTGTGAAATATTGTGACAATAATGACGTGTGAAAAACGTAACACTAGGCTTCAAACTAAACTGAGAAATAATAGTGACGACGAGCGTAGCTTATCAGCACCACTGGGTAGTGAATTAACAGACATTCGAAGTAGTAATTTGGTAATTGTGCATAGGGAGATGGAGCGGGCGGCAAATAATGGTGTAGACAGTCAAACAGGTAGTGAACAGGGAAGCATTATCGATCGATCGGTCGGCAACAGCTCGCCTCAGGAATCCGAAATGATAGGACACAATTTTGCAAATACTGTAGATTCAGGTTTTGCGTCCTCACCGTTTTCTGAAATGAGTCAAGACACATTTTCTGCTTGTCAAAATGTGAATGTTGCCGGTGAAAATGCACTGACAAAAAGCATAGAGAAACAGATTCCAGACACTAATACATTATTATTGCAATTAATGCAACAAATGGAACAAAATCAGAGACAAATGGGACAGAATCTTCTAAAGTTAGACACAATGGAACAACACCAGAGACAAACACAGCAACAGCTTCAAAAGTTAGACTCATTGGAACAAACTCTCGAACAAACACGTGAAGATTTAACTGCTGAGTTACATAACATTGAATCGAAATGTCAGAAAGTCTGTAATGACGTAAAAACACAAATTTGTGAGCATTTCCAACCTATTTTTTCGCGTCATGAAAATGCATTACAGAATCACGAAGCAGCCATAAAAGAACTGCAAACCATTGTTCATGAAAATCATGAGACCTTGTGGGCTAAAATTGACTCAGTTGCATCTACCGATTCGGTTACGCAACTTGCAAAAATTCAGGAAAACTTAAAGGACACAGTAGATTCGATTTCAACACAAATGGACACTCTGAAACTTGGTTCAGAAAAACACACTGAGGAAATGTGTTCACTATCGGAGAAAGTAGCTGAACTTTCGGATCAGCTAAATAATTTATCTACGAAGGTAGATGATAATCTGAATGACGCAAAACCGGTAGTCTTTAATGACACAGAAGAGAGCGAACAAATTAGGAAACTGAAACAAAATCTGAATCAAATTGATACGCAACATCAAAGAGAAATCCGGGAAGTACAAGATCAGCTGACACAGGTAATACAAGAATTACGTATTTCAGAGGACACTAGCGCTCCAATACGGGAAGAGGGACATAGAAATACGGAACAGCCACAAATTAATAACACAGGGCACTTCGGAAATTATGAAAGAAATTGGCAAGGTACACCGAATTTTGAGATGGAACCACCGAAACGACGTAACAATGACCGACATGCGACTCGCCGACATGATGATTTTGATTATAAGCTGTTCATTACTACACGTAAATTCAAAACGTTTAAGAACTCTGCCAACGACATTCATCCACAAGTGTGGCTCCATCAATTCTCTCATTGTTTTCCTCCCAACTGGTCATTGGAGCACAGGTTAGAATTTATGTGTGGCTACTTGGAGAATGAACCAGCTGTAAGAATGCGATCGGTCATTCACGATTGTCACAGTGAAGGAGAATTTTACCATGCGTTCCTCTCAGCATATTGGTCACAAGCTACACAAGACCGAGTAAAACATAGCATCATAATGATGAAACGTTTCGAACAATCTGAATTTTCCAGTCTTATGAAATATTTTGAAGACATATTGCATAAGAATCAGCATCTTTCAAACCCATACAGCCCCTCAGAACTCATCCACATTTGCTTAATCAAACTACCTGAACATTTACGGCATATTATTTTGGCAGGATGTTGCAAAGACGACATTGAAGCTTTTCAGGGACTCTTACAAGAATTAGAAATTGACACAGACAGTCGCGGGATGCGAAAACAGGAAAACAATCACTACAGATCTCATCCGTCACAATTCCGCGATGACAGAAATAATACACGACAAGGCTCTTCTTATAACGTAAATCGTGACCAAAACAGACACCACCTGTATGACAACCGTTGGCAGAGTAGTAATAGTTACAGGGAAAGATCACCTTTCCGCGGTAATGACTATCACAGAGACAATCAGAGAAACAGACAATATGAGAACCAAAACAATTATTATCAAGGGAGACATAATAACTTTAGACGCAACGGTCCAGCGCGCAGTTACGATTCAGGGAGAAATTCTCCACCACTTAACCGACAAGAAAGAAGCTACAGGAACTACCGACATGACGACAGACGATATGATCGTAACGACAGACCTGAACTGCATCAGAACTGGCGGGATTTAAACAGAGCAGAGCCCTATCGGCAAGGCGAATTTGTAGAAGTTAGGTCTCCAAATCCCAATAACGACGCGCGCCAACAAAGAGACAATAGGCAATGACTCGCACCGCAGGCTGCCGAGTGCGCCGGCTGGCTCAGGGAAAATAACATTGACGCTAACCTTGAGCAAAATTCCAGTATTCTTTACGGACGAATACCACATGATAATTGCATTCAAGTTGAAACTCTGCGTACTGGGAAGAAAGAGCAAATGTTTACACCACATTTCACATGTAAAACCGTTTATTGAAAGATAACCTGCTTTTTAACTTTGTCTTTGCCATAAAACGTTCCACTTCACGTTACTAGTATGCTTTAGAAACTGTTAACATGCAACATTTTGGTTTACTTGAAAAGACATTCCGGATTTAAAGTACTTTCTGAGAGATTAAAGATGACTTAGTATTTGGTTTCTTTGACAGCTACACGGTTATATTACGACACTACTAATGTGTGACAATTTACAATGTTGCTTTTGCGGTGTATTTGTTTTACATCTGCACAGTTTTTTCTGAATTCTTCTATAAAGTGAGACATGTTTTAGTGGTGACTTTTGTGGTATGGATACAAGGAGACAGCCTTTTCCGTAGGACAACAATACGTTACAGCACAGTACTTTCCTCATCACGGCAATAAGCGTAATAACTAAGTTATCTATATGCAAAGCATTTCACTTTTGTGTATCGTGAGGTAAGTACATTGACTTCTACAGAACTTAGCTTTCGGAGGACAATAACTACGACACTTCCACAGAGATTATCTTACAGCAAGACGCACATTTAGCGCTACAGGACACGTATTTGAGTGATTAATTTTGTACTTAATACATTTATTTTTAAAGATTTTTGAATTACAAAGAAAGTTTTCCATGATACATTTCATTCCATTGCTGTAATCTGTAACACCTGAGGGTATAATTACAATAATCCTCAGGGGGGTACACGCCTACTTTGTGCATCATGTGTTTGGCAAGCACAAGGAGCCCTAGCTAATATGGTATTTGCTTATACAACTTTACACATCGGTACCATATTCCTCTAACACATAAATTACACAGCTATCTGATCATTTAACTGAGAGAGACAAACTTTTTTACTACGTCATTGACAGATGTTTACGCAATTACACCATTGGGTAACTTCACACTTATGAAATTGTATTTTGTCTGTACTGTGTGAACTGTTCATATTTTTTCGGAACCATTGTGATACTATGAGAGCTTTGAATGATGTATTTGGTATGAGATCATGATTTTTAAAGTACGTTTGAGGTAGATGACACTATTGAAATGAGCAGAGCATTTTCTTTAAGTTTTGAAATTATTGCAGAAAGCTACGACGTTTTTGAGATTTGATTGAGGTGTTATGATGTTATTTTTATGACGACGATGTGTATTATGCTGTTGAGGTATGTTTATGATCAATAAGCTAATGCTATATGAGTTATTTGATTATGGTAAGAATGTCGACGAATGTGTATATGTGTAACAAGGTAAGGAATAAGGAGTAGTGGTTAGGCACGCTGGTTTGTGAAAAAGGTTGTTGGAAACCAAGAATCGTACTTTAAGAGTTATGAAATGTGTGTGTAAATGCGTGAATGTATCACAATGCCGGCGAAAATTTTTTAGGACACTATTATATTCATAGGATTTTGTTTCTACACATTTGCAACGCAAATTCTTGACCTGTGAAATATTTTTATATGAGACTGTCACTGTAGCGGAAACTGCTGTCGTAAATATTTCTGTAAGAAAGTTAAGTGACCACCTGCACGTGCGTCGTCGGCACACAGCTGTGTCAGACACCTGGAGAACAAGCCATTAGGGTGTGCCTTTCCGGAAGCACAGGTAGAAAAAAAAAGAAAGGGGAGACCATTATCCTCGCTATTGACATTTCCTTGTTGAAACCATACTGTGGAGCTCGTAAATTATGATATTTACTAAAATGCCTAATGAAATGACGAGAAATATTTTTATGTCTATCCACCTGATTAATACTACTGTCTCTCTAGTTGAGAGATTTTTCTACTAACTTATGAAATGCCTCATGACTACTGAATGAAGTTCTTATGCTTTACTTTGTACATATTTGCTCATTTTCTTTAATATCTAGTTTCTAGCTGCACTGCAGCATTGGTTAAAATAAAGTTTAATATATGTACTAATATAGTTATTTTATGCCTACAGATCCAGTCAATAAGAAATTTATGATCTACTTCCAAGAAAACGAGGGCACATAAATAGACATTTCCCTTCACAGGAATTGCATAAATAATTTCTTTACGATTTGGTAACTTAGCTGCTAGTGTAAGTTCTTGTGATGCATCACTCTAGTGTTAAGATGTGACATAGGTATTAGACATGGCCAATTTACTGTAATATTTTTTCTGCTTGAGCTATGTCATGGTTAGATATAAGTTTTGTTATTTGGTGCTGCTGTTTGCCAGGCATAATGTTACAGAATTTGACTTTGTATTACGCTGTTAAGCCAGTTTTACTACGGATTTAGTTTTCTTGTTGCTGCACATTGGCTCATATTAGTTGTAATGTTGCATTGCTTGGTAATTTAGATTTACTGTAGCATGCTTTGCAATTTTCCATTTTTTTTGCATTGCTGTTTGTGTTAATTTGTTATGTGCTGCTGCATTGCCTCGTCCCTTAGTTTAGCATCTGAGCTCAGTAGATTTAAATTAGCTTAAGAGGGGTAGACTATATAAGAAACTAACTATGATGACTTGGAAGAAATGTATTGAGAAGCTATATGAAAATGGTTTGGGCAAAAAAAAAAGGATATTGTACAGTGGAGAAAAACTATTTTTGACAGAGGATGTGAAAAGAATACAGAAAGCAGGCTTAGATAGGACTTTTGGGAATAATGATGAACGAAAGGAAGATTTCCATGCAAAATACTGCAGTAAAACAAACCCTGTCCTTTCCCTTTTGTGTTATCCCACTATATGTTTGTGTACCCTTGTGTATTTGTGTTTTTCCTGTCTTTATGTGTTTAGCTGAAGGGAGCTATGTTGTAGAATTTTTCTAATACTCTGTTATTTACTTAGTAAAGATGTTGAGACATTATTTATTCTGTTTTGTTGCTCATATGTGAAGGTGATGTTTCAAAAGTTATTCTGATCTTTATGTATGTACTTATGTCATTATTTTTGTAACACTGATGTAAATGTTTATTTCTATTCTTTTGTAAAGCCTGCGTTACTACAAATGTTATCTGTATTGTTATGTTCTTTAATGATGTTTTCTGTATTTCTGTAATTGTATTCTCATGTTATAAAATTGTAATTGACATCAGTTTATCACATTAAGTAACTTGTAAGCATTCATTTCACTGCACACGTTTCTGTTGGTCATAGTATATGGACAATATGTGAGAAGTTGGGACTGTTAGTGTTTGCACGTGTGTTAATAATTCAGCAAGGGACTGGATAACAGCATTGCTGGTTCTAAGGACATTTCAAACAAATTTTTTTGTGAGTGGACAAGTGGTGGTTTATGGACTTGCTATATTCTCCGCAAGACTCTTCGATGGTGAATGTGCACCTGCACAGCCGCAACAGATGGCTGCTGGCCGTCTCCACAAGGACTACAGTGGGTTGCATCTTTGATGGCCCACCAATACCATTATTTCTACAAGGACTACAGTGGGTCTACACCTTTGCTGACTCATCAATACCATTATCTCTACAAGGACTGCAGTGGGTCTACACCTTTGCTGACTCACCAATACCATTATTTCTACAAGGACTACAGTGGGTCTGCTCTGTGATGACCTACCTACCAATCTTCTTCAACACGTCGACTGACTCTGCTGTGGGTTTGCTCTGTTGTGGCCCATTACCTGTCAGCATGTCAAGAGTCAGCACTGTCTTTCAGTTGGAAGGACAACACTACTTCTTCAAGACTGCATGGACATCCATTACTTCCGTGTGCATTGTCTTTTACTGCTCAGACTTTGATAAAAGAAATGGCAGTTTTACTGTGATGAATGATCAGGACTGTCTTTATGGACTGTGAGAAAATTTTAGCTTTTGACCAACATTGTATAAATAAGTGTTTGCATTTGATATCTTTGTTATTGTAATTATGAAAAATTTTTTCAAATCATTATTGGCCACTGCCCAAAAATATTTTGTAAAATTTTTTGTGGGGAGTATGGGGGCTATGTAAGTAGGCTGTTTACGTTTTCTTGTAGGCTGTTTATGTTTTCTTTATGTAAGTAGGATGTTTATGTTTTCTCTATGTAAGTAGGCTGTTTATATTTTCTTATTGGCAACGTTACATAGCGCTCTGTTTGAAAATCACTGGCTGTGCTGTGTGCAGTCTGTGGCTAGTTTGCATTGTTGTCTGCCATTGTAGTGCTGGGCAGCGGCAGCTGGATGTGAACAGCGCGTAGCGTTGCGCAGTTGGAGGTGAGCCGCCAGCAGTGGTGGATGTGGGGAGAGAGATGGCGGAAGTTTTGAAATTGAACTGCTATATATATTATGATTATTAAGGTAAATACAGTGTTTGTTCTCTATTAAAATCTTTCATTTGCTAACTATCCCTACCAGTAGTTAGTGCCTTCCGTAGTTTGAATCTTTTATTTAGCAGGCTGTAGTGGCGCTCGCTGTATTGCAGTAGTTCGAGTAATGAAGATTTTTGGTGAGGTAAGTGATTTGTGGAAAGTATACATTAATGTTAGTCAGGGCCATTCTTTTGCAGGGATTTTTGAAAGTCAGATTGCGTTGCGCTAAAAACATTGTGTGTCAGTTTAAGCACAGTCTTGTACAATTGTTCTAAGGGGACGTTTCAATGGTACCTGCAAAGTAATGGAGGGGTGATTCAGCGATGATACAGAAATTGGGGAGCAATGTGCTATGTCAGTGGCTGGCTTTGAAATTGTGGAACAACTGAAATACTTTGATGTATATGACCTAATGGACATACTACATGGTCATCTACCTGACTCCCTAGTATATGATACATGCAAAGCAGTAGAATGGTTATTTAGCGATGATACATAAATTGGGAAGCATTCTGCTGTCATTGGGTTGCGCTGTAAGTACGGAACAAGTGGTATACTTCGATGTATGTGGACGAATGGTCATACTGCACATTCACCCATCTGCATTCGCAGTTTATTATATGGTACTTGCAAGGCATTGGGGGGAGGAGGGGGGGAGCGGGATGATTTAGCGATGATACAGATATTTTGAAGCACTCTACCGTCTTACTGACTGGCGTTGAAATTATGGAACAAAAGGTATACTTTGATTTATATAACCGAATGGATGTACTACACTGCCATCTGTCTGCATTCGCAATCTGGTGTATGATACTTGCAAAGTAGTGGAGGGGTGATTCAGCGATGACGCAGAAATTGGGAAGCAAGGTGCTGTGTCATTGTCTGGCGCTGAAATTACGGAGAAACTGGTAAAATTGATCACGCTGTCAACGGTGGAGCGTATTACAGTACAGCGTCCCATATCAATGGTGTGTTTCCCATCCCGTCCGTCCACTAGCACGCTGTCGATTACCACGTAATGATTGAGTAACAACACTTGGTTGAGATGGAGGGAGCCTTGGCGGAACTCCAAATACCTGCTACTTGTCACTGTCAGGCATGGGATTAAATGTAGAGGGCGTCAACTTCAGGTAGTTGCTTGGAAGCGTTCCTCAATGATGCAGACTTGTCCTATTTCCATATGCTGTGACACCCTCCACATCCTTTTTTAATTTTTTTCATCAATAAGATAACAGTAATTAATTTATCAATTTATATTAATTTGCATATCCGTTTGATATGAATCTGATAACAATATTGTCCTCGTACTGCCATCTCCCTAGTGCTATTGCTTACTGAAGTTCGTGGCAGACCGTTAATCTTGCTGCTCTCTCATTCCTACTACCAAGCCCTATTGTCCCATAACACCATCTTCAGTTCCTTCCTCTACTACAGCATTCGAATAGTCCGTGGCTGTTAGAGTGGCATCTGCCGTTGTATACTGAGTTGCTAGTTCAATGCCCTCATATACTCTATCTCTTCATCTTGTGTGTGCGACAATGGCATCTATACCTGAATTATTCTTAATATGTTCGGCTACATTGGGAGGTCAGATGAAGTCGTCACAAGTTGTTATCACATAGTGACACATGTTCCTAATGTAGCTGGTTTATAAGTTGTACGTAAATTCACTACAGTATTAAATCATATTATCGTGCTACACTTCTCAACGCAATAAACGTTGCACTGTCTACTTTACTGAACTTCTCCCATTACAATGTATTATTACGTGTTTAATTATAGCTCTAAATGCTATCCACACATTTTTAGATCGACAAAGATAATGCAACTCATGTGGTTAAATCAGTTGGCATGGTCTCCAAATATAAAATCAGAATGTGCCAAACTTAACAATTAAATATCAAATTTATATCTACATGTAAAGATATGAGTTTTCTAGATATCTACATTTTAATTGAACCGTGAAGTATGGATATGTGCTTTTTGTTTGTGAAACTATCTGATAATTGTGTTAGTGACTCTGTGAGTTATCAGTACAAATTGTCAATCGTCTTGCAGGTTTTTAAGGTGTATATAAAGTTACAGTTGACACCAAAGGTCTGCCATTCAGTTATTGTGAATCTTTTCTAATTTCAAAAGTTGCAAAAGTCTGTTGTGAATATGGGAACTAAGTCTGATTATTGATAGGTTGTCGTCCTCCTTTTTTATTGTTCTGCTTCCTGTGAATGTCCCTCTCTGATATTAAATTTCCGCAGACTAAAAGCAGGTTGCCAACAGTTTGGTCTATACCTTTGAACTTAGGCGGATCGCAGGAAAATATGGCTTTGTGTTTTCCCCTCTTGTAGATCGTTGTCACTCAACATCCCATTTGTTTCTATACTCTCCTCAGTGTTTTCTTTATTGCACTTATAGATAATTTACCGTAGCTTACTGCTTTCCGTGAATGGGCTGTTCTCTTAGCTAGATAATCAGATAATTCATTGGCCCATACCTCTGTATAAGCTTCATCCATCCGAAATCTATCTGCCAGTTATGGTTATGGAATCTTCTGATTTTGGATCGAATTTCTTCAGTCAAGAAGTTTTCATAAAGAATCCAATTTTATCCAGCTACTGGTATGGATTAATGCAACTGTGTCAGTTTTCATTAGATTGGTCATTGACTCAAGCACATTTAGAGCTGCTTCGTTATTTGAGCATTTTCGATCCTGGCTGTTGTACAACAACTGTAATTTATATCACATGATGAACCGATTTCGACGCTGTGTCATTTCCAAGTGTTACTCCAATCGTCGTAAGGTATATTTGAATATATAATCAGTGTCGCACTAGACTCGAGTGAGTACAATGTTTCGTATTCGTGAGCAATTTAAAATAACCTTACTACCATAGTGACATACGTACGAAAATATCGGTAATTCCGTAAGTGGCAGCCTTTAATGCAAGCGAAACAATGATGACCCAGGATAAGGCAGTTGGAAGAACAACAGAAAAAGAATGTTCATATAATTGTGCAGGGAAGTTCGAAGAACATGTCGTTATGTTTAGTCCTGGCAGATATCACGATTCATCTACCCTAAAGACAGACCCCTTCCTTTTTTGTTGTTGTTGTTATCGTGTCTATAAAATGAGTCTACTCCTGTTTAACTACTATTTCACGGGACATCTCTTTTGTCATATACCATGGACTATTGAAGAGATTTATGACTTTTAGAACGTAAAGTAGCAGTTCTATGCTTCCGGTGCACTGTATGTGAAATTTCATGCGAAATCCCGCTAAAACATATCTTACGACCAAGTAGATTAGTTAAATCTACAACTAAATTAATGCGGAGATTTCGACATAGCGACATGGGCACTATGTTTCTTTACATCTTTCCGACACATTTTCGTACTGAATCTTCTTTCTATTATTGATTTTAGAAGAAATTCAGGGAGACGGTGGACCATGAGTGGGATTGAGGGCTAAAATGAGTCATATTCTATAAAATGGACATATATTACAAATGAAACAGGTCCTCTCTTGCAGCAAACAACGTGCATTAAAGAAAACGTTTAAAGTGATGCCTTAGGTAGTATTGAAAATTAATACCAACAGTCTTGATTTTTAAACGTCAGCGTGTGAACGTAGTAGGAAGACATAGTGCATGTAGAAACATTAGATGCGAATAAATCTGAGTCTCGCAGCACACAATCATTCACGCGATAAAAGCTGATGCAGATATTACACGATGTACTGATGTCAACATGCAATACGATAACAGGGGGAGGTTTCAAAGGACAGAAATCCAAGTCCACTACTTTTCATAAAAGTCAATGATCTTAATTAATCACAACCTATCGGATAAATCTCAGCCATATAAGTATTCGTTCTGCAGTTCCAACCTTATAAGTGTTCGTTCTGCTCAGGGAGTTGAGCGAGATGCAATTAGATGGGTTCTGCTTTAAGTGGTTCAGGGTGAACTCGTAAAGATGCATCATAATCGGTAAAGACTGATACCCAAAAATTCGAATACACACATGGACGGATTCTTCTGAGGGAATTTGTTGAGAACACCTAGTGGGAATCCTCGCGTGGTGATTGGTAGCATACAGAAATACAAATTCAACCTGAATAGTCACATGGGAACCCGAATCATGATTATGATAGTGGAAAACAGGAGTTTTAGGTAATTTCCTGAAAGAGATCAGTAAACTGAAGAAATTGAGAACGTCACACAGGAGTGAGCCAGTAAAAATGCCGCATTCGTGGTTAACGAAAGCGAGGAAAATTTACTCAGTATTCAGTCCGTTCAACACAGGAAAGAGTTCTGAATTTAAACAATGGACGTGCCGACGCCATTATTTCGACATCATATCTAGAACAAATCACGAAGTATACTCTACAATCAAAAATTCATAGGCTAAAAATTTGGGGTTCCCCGAATAAAAGTAAAGTATGACTGTCAGAAAGGTTTAATTAATTCCAAGCAACCCGAAACTTATGATAAAGTGCGTTTTTCCGAGGATCACGAATTCTCACGACGGCGTCCTCAGGAAGTGTTTACAGAAAATTTCGCAACCGCCGGCCGTTAGCGCCTGGGTCAGCGTTTCTACCGGGTGAGGGAGTGCTGGACCAACGGAAAATGCGAAAAAAAGCGATGAAGTTATTGCTCTTCACTAACTCAGGTTATGAGACATGTCTGAACAGGACTCGATGGAAAATTTCCACTCCTTTATACAGAAACGAAAGCACTTAGTTAGTGCCCGCAGCTCGTGGTTGTGGGGTAGCGTTCTCGCTTCCCGCGCCCGGGTTCCCGGGTTCGATTCCCGGCGGGGTCAGGGATTTTCTCTGCCTCGTGATGGTTGGGTGTTGTGTGATGTCCTTAGATTAGTTAGGTTTAAGTAGTTCTAAGTTCTAGGGGACTGATAACCATAGATGTTAAGTCCCATAGTGCTCAGAGCCATTTTGCACTTAGTTAGTCCACATTCACACACTAGAGAGATTACTCATGACTAAGCTTACCTTATTCTTTTTGACACAACTCAGGACATACTACCATATTCTTTTGGGACCAACGCAGAACAAAGTTTTGAAATTAGCTAAAGTACAGTGGATATGTAAAATAATGTGAACACCTGTACTTACTTGGGAGTGGTTTATTAATAGAGGGTTGGACCCCCATTTGCCCGTAATACAGCTGCGATTCTTTTTGGAATATTGGCATATAATGCTTGTATAGTCTCCTCGGGAATGTTATAGCACTCTTAGAACAGAACCTCTTCTAGCTCCTGTAGAGATGAGGGAGGTGGAAATCTGCTCCGGAGTATGCGCTCCAATACCGCCCACAAGGGTTCGATAATGTTCAAGTCCAGGGACTGTGCTGGCCAGGGAAGACGCTGCAGTTCAGTTGCATGCTCCTCACATCACGGCTGTACTGTCCTGTCTGTGTGAATGGGTGGATCATCGTCCTGAAATACGGCATCATTGTTGGGGAACAACAGTTGAATCACGGGGTGCACCTGGTTACCTACAATATTTACATAACCGTTGGCTGTAACAATGCTGTTGAGAGTATTGATGGGACCAGCAGAATACCATGATACGACTGTCCACACCATCAAACTTCCACCTAGGTGTTTAGCCGTTTGAATCAAGCAATCCGGATTGTAGGCTTCTTTTTGCGTTCTCCAGACGTAAACCCAGTCCGATGTTGGAAATAACGAAAACGTTGACTCGTCGGACCATATGACGTGTTCCCACTCATCAACGCTCCAGGATTTATGCTCCTGACACTTCGTGTTTTACGCTTCTTTGCGTTGGTTGTCGTCACTAATGGTTTCGGTCCATGAACATTCGCTTTACGAAGTTCTCGGCGGATAGCGTCGATAGATACGGGATCTCGAAGAAGATGTCAAGCTCTGCAGTCACTTTAGCCGCCGTAGTTCCGTGTTGTTTTGACACAATTCGTGTTAGCGTACGACGATCTCTGTCATTTAGTTTTGATTTGCGCCAACTATTACGTTTACAGGATGATGTCCTTACATGCTCAGTGTAGGCTGTCATGACTGTTGAAACTACTCTTGAAACATTCAATAAGTTGGCTGTTGTATTTTTCACTAGACGTGACTCTTTGCAAAAATGGTGTTCGTGTCTAGCATTGCGGTTTGAAAATGTAGCCTCTTCGGCAGCACACTTCAGACCACTGTTATTACCATCTTCGACTTTAAAAAAATTCCTTTCTTTTGGCGAAGCAGTAACATTACCAGCACTCCTATAATTAGGTGATGTGGGATTTAATATCACGCTTTCCTTCATATGCAACAGAAAATTCTCCAATACATATTGACATTGAACAATTTCAAAACTTTGTACTGCTGTTGCAGGTTAAGATTAAGCATACACTTTCTTTTGTCTAGTGTTAAAACGAATAGAGATCAGATGATCAAAACACGTGTAGACGAGATACTTCACACTCGGACACAAAATAACGGCGTTGTCACTGTTACTTTGACAAACAGCTAACGTAAAGTGAAACGTTGTGTTGAAACCGACAGCCACGCCTTGCCATCGACGTCACCTCTCGCTCCGTGCTCGGCTGAGAGAGACACGGCCGTTAAGAGAATGTTTAAAAACGCGATATCGAACATATAAGTCTAAGAGTAAAATAAAAAAAAAGAATCCTTGCCAGTCACAAAATTCTGAAACCCCGAACATCCGAACATTTTTGAAAACCCGCACAGCACTAAAAAACCAGGAACGGCCGAGCTAATGCCTGGCGTATAGTAAGCCTACTAAGACTACTCTTGATGTGGATTAGTAAGCCGGCCGAAGTGGCCGTGCGGTTCTAGGCGCTGCAGTCTGGAACCGCGAGACCGCTACGGTCGCAGGTTGGAATCCTGCCTCGGGCATGGATGTGTGTGATGTCCTTAGGTTAGTTAGGTTTAACTAGTTCTAAGTTCTAGGGGACTGATGACCTTAGAAGTTAAGTCCCATAGTGCTCAGAGCCTTTTTTTTGGATTAGTAAAAGAAAAGAGGTTGTTACTTTGAGACACAAGTAAAACAAATTTGTCCCTACAAATTCTCTTATTAAGCACAGGATAGAAGTAAAATAAAAGATAGCTGAAACCGAAACTGCTAGGGTGATTGCTAAGCAAAGGAAGTATAATGAATGATGTTTCTATGAAAGGGGAACTGAAACAGATCCCTTTCACCCTCTTCAGGAGACAGCTTGTTCTAGCCAACATTGTGATGCTATCTTCCTAATGAGTAATAATAGTGACTTAAAACAGTTACAATAATTGCTATCGATTGTATGTGATCCAAATTGATGAACCATATGGTAATAGTAACAGCGCATATGCGCAGATGTACCAACGGATACCAGTATTAGCGTGGTCTTTTAGTTTCAAACGTCAGGTCAGGTGTATGTGCGGGTGGGGGGCGGTGTGGAGGGGGAGGGGAGGGAAGTTCACACACATAACTCAAGCTTCATAAGTCGTACTTGAGGACGACGAAGAAAACAAGAGCCATTACCAGCGACGTAGCCCTCTGCGAATACCGACACGGCAAGGCATCCTCGTCCACGTGTCCTTCGGTGCTCCGGACTGCGACGCAAGAACTGCTGGTCCGGCACGAGAGCTACGTGAGGGACCGCCGTGCACGCACTCCGCCTCCACCGGCGGTGGTCCGCGACTGCACCTCTCGCTTTCCGGCTTCCGCAGCCTCTGCGTCCTTTCCCCCTGTTGACTTACGAGGTGGGGAGCCGAATACTGACTGGGAAAAGTGCTACCTCTAAAAGCAAATAAACGACGCTGACTGGAAAGGACTGAACACACTACTAGCCATTAAAAATGCTACACCACGAAGATGAAGTGCTACAGACACGAAATTTAACCGACAGGAAGAAGATGCTCTGATATGCAAATGATCAGCTTTTCACAGCATTCACACAAAGTTGGCGCCGTAGGCGACACCTACAACGTGCTGACATGAGGAAAGTTTCCATTGATTTCTCATACACAAACAGCAGTTGACTGGCGTTGCCTGGTGAAACGTTGTTGTGATGCCTCATGTAAGGAGGAGAAATGTGTACTATCACGTTTCCGACTTTGGTAAAGGTCGGATTGTAGCCTGTCGCGATTGCGGTTTATCGTATCGCGACATTGCTGCTCGCCTTAGTCGAGATCCAATGACTGTTAGCACAATATGGAATCGGTAGGTTCAGGAGGGTAATACGGAACGCCGTGTTGGATCCCAACGGCCTCATATCACTAGCAGTCGAGATGACAGGCGTCTTATCCGCATGGCTGTAACGGATTCTGCAGCCACGTCTCGATCCTGAGTCAACATATGGGGACGTTTGCAAGACAACAACAATCTGCACGAACAGTTCGACGACGTTTGAAGCAGGATGGACTATCAGCTCGGAGACCATGCCTGCGGTTACCCTCGACACTGCATCCCAGACAGGAGCGCCTGCGATGGTGTACTCAACGACGAACCTGGGTGCACGAATGGCAAAATGTCATTTTTTCGGTTGAATCCATGTTATATTTACAGCATCGTGATGATCGCATCCGTGTTTGGCGACATCGCAGTGAACGCACATTGGAAGCGTGTATTCGTCATCGCCGTACTGGCGTATCACCAGGCGTGATGGTATGGGGTGCCATTGGTTACACGTCTCGGTCACCTCTTGTTGGCATTGACGGCACTTTGAACAGTGGACGTTACATTTCAGATGTGTTACGACCCGTGGCTCTACCCTTTATTCGATCCCTGCGAAACCCTACAACTCAGCAGGATAATGCACGGCCGTATGTTGCAGGTCCTGTACGGGCCTTTCTGGATACAGAAAATGTTCGACTGCTGCCCTGGCCAGCACATTCTCCAGATCTCTCACCAACTGGCCGAGCAACTGGCTAGTCACAATACGCCACTCACTGCTCTTGATGAACTGTGGTATCATGTTGAAGCTGCATGGGCAGCTGTACCTGTACACGCCATCCAAGCTCTGTTTGACTCAATACCCAGGCGTATCACGGCCGTTATTACGACCAGAGGTGGTTGTTCTAGGTACTGATTTCTCAGGATCTATGCAACCCAATTGTGTGAAAATGTAATCACATGTCAGTTCTAGTATAATATATTTGTCCAATGAACACCCGTTTATCATCTGCATTTCTTCTTGGTGTAGCAATTTTAATGGCCAGTAGTGTAGATGACAGGGTGAATGACAGTACATCTGGATCACTACCAGTACATGACGAAGAGCACGTAGTAGAGATACCAAGACAACGTGCAAAAACGAATCATCTGATTCTTTCGAAGTAGACGATCCACACGCTGACAAACCACAATCTGTATCCTAGTAACCTTCACAGATTCAATAAAGGGGTCAACTAGAGATGCATCTCTGAAGAAATTGGAATACGTGAGGATATATAGTAACACGAACAAACGTTCAGTGTTGGCGAAGAGACGGTCAATTTTTAAAGCATGGTGGTTTGTATGAAATAATGCTCGACCAAGAAGCAAGTACTATCATGAACTGATTATCGGATACATAGCTACAAAGAACGTTAACTTTAAAGAAACCATGGGTAACACAAGAAATGCTTCAGCTGATCGATGAAAGAAGAAAGTACAAAAGTGTTCAGGGAAATACAGGAATACAGAAATACAAGTCGCTGAGGAATGAAATAAATGGGAAGTGCAGGGAAGCCTCGACGAAATGGTTGCATGAATAATGTGAAGAAATCGAAAAAGAAATGACAGTCAGAAGAAGTATTTCAGCGTATAGGAAAGTCGAAACAACCTTCGGTGAAATTAAAAGCAAGGGTGGTAAATTTAAGAGTTCAACCGTAATTCCATTGATAAATGCAGAGGAGCGATCGGATAGGTGGAAACAGTACATTGAATGCCTCTATGAGGGATAAGATTTGTCTGATATGGTAGAAGAAGAAAAAGGAGTCGATGTAGGAGAGATTGGGGATCCAGTATTAGAATCAGAATTTAAGAGATCTTTGGAAGACTTAAGATCAAATAAGACAGAAGTGATCGGATTTCGTTGTTATGGTCTTCAGTCCAGAGACTGGTTTGATGCAGCTCTCCATGCTACTCTATCCTGTGCAAGCTTCTTCATCTCCCAGTACCTAGTGCAACCTACATCCTTCCGAATCTCCATAGTGTATTCATCTCTTGGTCTCCCTCTACGATTTTTACCCTTAAATGGTTCAAATGGCTCTGAGCACTATGGGACTCAACATCTGAGGTCAGCAGTCCCCTAGAACTTAGAACTACTTAAACCTAACTAACATAAGGACATCACACACATCCATGCCCGAAGCTGATTTCGAACCTGCGAGCGTAGCGGTCACGCGCATCCAGACTGAAGCGCCTAGAACCGCTTGGCCACACAGGCCGGCTTTTACCCTCCACGCTGCCCTCCAATACTAAATTACTGATCCGCTGATGTCTCAGAACATGTCCTACCACCCGATCCCTTCTTCTAGTCAAGTTGTGCCACAAATTTCTCTTCTACCCCATTCTGTTCAGTACTTCCTCATTGGTTATGTGATCTAACCATCTAATGTCCAGTATTCCTCTGTACCACTACATTACGAAAGCTTCTATTCTCTTCTTGTCTAAACTATTTCTCGTCAGTGTTTCACTTCCATACATGGGTACACTACACACAAATACTTTCAGAGAAGACTTCCTGACACTTAAAAATCTATGCTCCATGTTAACAAATATCTCTTCTTCAGAAACGCTTCCCTTGCCGTTGCCAGTCTACAGTTTATATCCTCTCTACTTCGACCATCATCAGTTATTTTGCTCCCCAAATAGCAAAACTCATTTACTACTTTAAGTGTCTCATTTCGTAATCTAATATCCTCGACATCACCTGATTTAATTCGACTACATTCCATTATCCTCGTTTTGCTTTTGTTGGTGTTCATCTTATATGCTCCTTTCAAGACACTGGCCATTCCTTTAAAGTCAGTACCGCCATTACAAAAAATGGTTCAAATGGCTCTGAGCAGTATGGGACTCAACATCTTAGGTCATAAATCCCCTAGAACTTAGAACAACTTAAACCTAACTAACCTAAGGACATCACACACACCCATGCCCGAGGCATGATTCGAACCTGCGACCGTAGCAGTCCCGCGGTTCCGGACTGCAGCGCCAGAACCGCACGGCCACCGCCATTACACTGTTGTTTGTTTACAGTGTTACATTTACACTTACACAATCATTATGTCGGCTTCCAAGTGCCATTATCAAGTGTTTTAAGTGTTATAAAATGCGTACGATGGCATACTGTCGTATTAAAATAGTGTAGGCACTTTGAGGCTGAACTCATGATTTTGTAATTGTAAATGTAACACTGTAAATAAACAACAGTCTAATGCCGGTACTGACTTTAAAGAATTATATTAAGACTGTGGCCCCACATTATGAAAAAATCATTAACTGTCTATTCTGTTCAACTGCTATTTTAAGTGTTTTGCTGTCTCTGACAGAATTACAATGCCATCGGGAAACCTCGAAGTTTTTATTTCTTCTCCATGGATTTGAATTCCTACTCCGAATTTTTCTTTTGTTTCCTTTACTGCTTGCGCAATATACAGATCGAATAACATCGGGGATAGGCTACAACACTGTCTCACTCCCTTCCCAGCCACTGTTTCCCTTTCATGCCCCTCGACTCTTATAACTGCAATCTGGTTTCTGTACAAATTGTAAATAGCCTTTCGCTGCCTGTATTTGACCCCTGCCCCCTTCAGAATTTGAAAGAGAGTATTCCAGTAAACATTGTCAAAAACTTTCTCTAAGTCTACAAAAGCTAGAAACATAGGTTTGCCTTTCCTTAATCTGTCTTCTAAGATAAGTCGTAGGGTCAGTATTGCCTCACATGTTCCAACATTTTTACGGAATCCAAACTGATATGCCCCGAGGTCGGCTTCTACCAGTTTTTCCATTCGTCTGTAAAGAATTCGTGTTAGTATTTTGCAGCTGTGACTTATTAAACTGATAGTTCGGTAATTTTCACATCTGTCAACACCTGCTTTCTTTGGGATTGGAATTATTACATTCTTCTTGAAATCTGAGGGTATTTCGCCTGTCTCATACATCTTGTTCATTAGATGGTAGAGTTTTGTTAGGCCTGGCTCTCCAAGGCTGTCTCTAGTTCTAAAGGAACGTTGTCTACTCCCGGGGCCTCGTTTCGACTTAGGTCTTTCAGTGCTCTGTCAAACTCTTCACGCAGTATCGTATCTCCCATTTCATCTTCATCTACGTACTTTTCCATTTCCATTTTATTATACTCAAGTACATTGCCCTTGTATAGATCCTCTATATACTCCTTCCACCTTTCTGCTTTCCCTTCTTAGCTTAGAACTGGGTTTCCATCTGAGCTCTTGATATTCATACAAGTGGTTCTCTTTTCCCCAATGGTCTCTTTAACTTTCCTGTAGGCAGGATCTATTTTACCCCTAGCGATATATGCCTATACATCCTTACATTTGTCCTTTAGCCATCCCTGCTTAGCCATTTTGCACTTCCTGTCGATTTCAATTTTGAGACGTTTGTATTCCTTTTTTGCCTGCTTCATTTGCTGCATTTTTATATTTTCTCCTTTCATCAATTAAATTGAATATTGCTTCCGCTACCCAAGGATTTTTAGTAGCCCTAGTCTTTTTACCTACTTGATCCTCTGCCGCCTTCACTATTTCATCTCTCAAAGCTACCCATTCTTCTTCTATTGTATTTCGTTGCCCCTTTCTTGTCAATCGTTCCCTAATGCTCTCTCTGAAACTCTCTACAACCTCTGGTTCTGTCAGTTTATCCAGGTCCCATCTCCTTAAATTCCCACGTTTTTGCAATTTCTTCAGTTTTAATCTACAGTTCATAACCAGTAGATTGTGGTCAGAATCTACATATGCCCCTGGAAATGTCTTATAATTTAAAACCTGGTTCCTAAATCTCTGTCTTACCATTATCTAATCTGTCTGAAACCTTCCAGTATCTCCAGGCCTCTTCCTCGTATATAACCTTCTTTCATCTACGTGATTACTCTGCTATTCACAATAAAGTGCCTGGTAGAGGGTTCAATAAACCACCTTCAAGCCGTCTCTCTACCGTTCCACTCTCGAACGGCACGCGGGGAAAACGAGCACTTAAATTTTTCTGTGCGAGCTCTGATTTCTCTTATTTGATCGTGATGATCATTTCTCCCTATGTAGGTAGGTGCCAACAGAATGTTTTCGCAATCGGAGGAGAAAACTGGTGATTGAAATTTCATGAGAAGATCCCGTCGCAACGAAAAACGCCTTCGTTGTAATGACTGCCAATCCAATAAACGTATCATGTCTGTGACACTATTGACATGATGTGCTACAGAAGGATGCTAATGATTCTAACGATTAGACAGATTGATAAGTGAAGGGGCAGTGCAACTAACTGGTGAGAAAAGAGTTTTGTTGCACAACCAAGCTGAATGAAGGGATATATTTACAGGAAACGTACTGATGTATCAAGAAATTGGTAATTCGTTAATGGTACGATCGCTGGGGGTAGGGAGTGGGGGGGGGGGGGGGCGAGCATGGATCTAAAAACTGTAGATAGACACCAAGGATTGATGACAGTAAGCTTTGTCCAATGGATGTAGTCTGCAACAGTTGTGCAGAGATGAGACATTTTGTAGTGCATAGGCTACCATGTAGAACTGCATTAAACCAGTCTTGGGCTGAAGACTATAACAATCATTTCAAGAGTTGAACCAGTTACACACATAATGGTTAAAATAACGAGTCATAGAAGTAAGACAGGGTGGTATTTATGGACTAGCTAATCAGGAGGTGCTCACTCTAATTGGGGAGTAAGGAGTTTTATGACACATCTCGACTAAAATAAGGGATACGGACAGGTTGATAGAACACAACCTGAGGCATCAGTAAATAGTTAATTTCTTGGGAGTGGAGTGGGGACGGGCTGAGAGAACCGGAGACAGAACGCAGTAAGCAGGTTCCAATGTGTGTAGCTCACAGATGACTATAACAATAACACTGTAGGAAAGAGATACCAAAATATCTGCATAAAACTTTTTCCATCTCATAGTGGAGACGCTACAGCAACCAGTAATATACGATGAAGAAACAGTCTTGGATGCAGCAACCAAGACTGTTTCTTCATTAAACATTTGAATCTTGAAACAGAGAAGGAAGATTTGAAGAATGAAACGATATATATACAGAGTTCCTGAAGAGTGCCACCGGCTGTGGCGTAGGGTGCGTTCCAAGACCAGAGCTTCCACAATGTGTGAGACCAACAAACATGGGAAAGTCAGCACCTCACCAGGGTGTGTAGTTCCAGGCAACGAAGAGGACGACTTTCACGTTCGGTGGATGATGTTTTACGTGCCAGACAGTGTTAGCACTGTGCCAGAATGACAGAAGGTATGTTTTCCGTGGCTAAGGCCCAGTACCTGGGTACTGCAGCGCTCCGGACGCGAAATGACGGACTCTTATTGGTAGAGAGACCATGAACAACAACTGCGCCTAGCTTCAACATATCAATGTACATATTTTTCTTTCTTATTTGTACTTTACATTTGTTACTTGCTATATCTGTGTAGTTAGATAATCTGTTGCCTTTTCTCTCTTTTCCACTACCAGTCGTCCTCCAAGAAGCGTTGTAGGCGATTGAAACATAGTTATTAATCTTTATTCTCAGTGTCATCGAGAAAAACGATCGACAGATGTTGAGGAAAATATTCGATTACAAGTTGCAAGACTCTCTACACATTTTACCTAGATGTGCAAAAACTTAGTAGAACTGTATTTCTTGATGGGACGAGTTAGTTACATCGCAGAGAAAATAAGTCCGAAATTTTACGAACATATAGTATGAATGGATGACTCACAACTAAATAAGAAAGTTTTCCCACATTATAAAACAATGGCCAGTAAACAACCAAAAGGATTTCGCGGTAGTTTTTGCTAACCCATTGGCAACTACACTGAAGAAACTGGTACTCCTGTCTAATATCTTGTAGGGCCCCCGCGAGCACGCAAAAGCGCCGCAACATGACGTGGCATGGACTTGACTAATGTCTAAAGTAGTGCTGGAGGGAACTGACACGATGAATCCTGCAGGGCTGTCCATAAATGCGTAAGAATACGAGTTGGTAGAGATTTCTGCTGAACAGCTCGTTGCAAGGCATCCCATATATGCTCAATATTGCCATATCTAGGGGGTTCGGTGGCCAGCGGAAGTTTTTAATCCTAGAGGAGTGTTCCTGTAGCCGCTCTGTAGCAATTCTGGACGTATGCGGTGTCGCGTTGTCCCGCCGGAATTGCTCAAGTCCATCATAATGCACAATGGACATGAATGGATGCAGGTGATCAGACAGGATGCTTACATACGTGTCACCCGTCAGATTCGCATCTAGACGTTTCTGGGGTCTACAATCACTCCATCTGCAGACCCTCCACACAATCACAGAACCTCCACCAGCTTGGACAGTCCCCTGCTGAAATGCATGAGGTTGTCTCCATACCCGTACACGTCCACTCGATACTACTTGAAGCGAGATTCATTCGACCATGCAACATGTTTCCAGTCATCAACAACCCAATGTCGGTGTTGACAGGCCCAGGCAAGGCGTAAGTCATCAAGGGTACGCGAGTGGGCCTTGGGCTCCGAAAGACCATATCGATGATGTTTCGTTGAATGGTTCGCACGCTGACACTTATTGATGGTCCAACTTTGAAATTTGCAGCAATTTGTATACCAGCTGCGCTTCTGTCACGTTGGACGATTCTCTTCAGTCGTCGTTGGTCCCGATCCTGCAGGATCTTTCCCCGGCTGCAGCGATGTGGGAGATTTCACGTTTTACCGGATTCCTGACATTCACAGTACACTCGTGTGATGTTCGTACGGGAAGATCCCCACTTCATCGCTCTGTCCCATCCCTCGTGCGTCGACTATAACACCACTTTCAAACTTACTTAAATCTTTATAACCTGCCATAGTGGCAGCAATAACCTATCTAACAACTGCACCAGACAGCTGTTGTCTTATATAGGCGTTGCCGACCGCAGCGCCGTGTTCTACCTGTTTACATATAGCTGTACTTCAATACGCATGTCTATAAGAGTTTGTTTGACGCTTCAGTGTACATACGAACTGAAGACTGACTCACAAATTTAAGTTCAAAATCTTGACGGAAAGATATCTGAAACTCAAAAACCCATGGACATTGTGAAACGAGAAACGTAGTGAGCGGATGAAGTTTTAAGAAGATAAAAAGAAGGAGAAGACGAAAGATAACCAATGGTCCTACATGTTCCTTAAATTGCTAAATGAAATAATAAATAATGATATTCGAATGCTGCAACATGAAATTAGTTTTTCGGTAGACTAAGAAAAATGCAATTAAAGTGTCTCCTAGGCTTTAGCTTGTTGTGCGAAATAGAGGGTATATCTAAGTTACATCAACAGGTTGAAAAACAGTTGAAAATAAAATGTATTTACACGAGAAAGTGAGAGTCTTACACTCATAAGTGTTGGTGAAAATCTGACTTTATGAAGTATTACAAAAATAAAACTGAATAGGTATGGTGATAGCTCTGAAGCCAGAAGGTGACAGCTCTGTTGCCAGGCAGTTGTACTTTATAGCGTTCACACTGCCACAACCGGTCATTACTCTTTCGTTTTACGGTGTCCACTTAAGAGTGCACATGTCAAGACAGTGACGCTTTATAATGGCTTCAAGTTACCGCAGGAGGTAATGTCTACTGCGGGAGGCACTAAAACTGTCATTACGAGTTTACAGCTTCAGCCACACAACACACACACACACACACACACACACACACACACACACGCACGCAGTATGCTCTCGCGGAGTCGAACATATGATACATAGGGAGGCTGTTTCTGCCGTGGTGTGTGGAGAAAAGTTCCACCGACAATTTTGCCTGGCGAGGGGAGGAGGTGTGACACCATACAACTCCAGATGGGCACTCAGCATGTGAGTGCCCCGGCTTAAATGTCAAATCTGTGATTTCTGTCTCGTGACCTGAGAGCACCTGATCTGGAAGGCGACTTTGAGCTCTCCCACCCTCTGCTGACACTCAAAAAGCAGCAGGCACCAGGAATCACCCATTTTACTTCATTCGCGTAATCATCCAGAGCAACACAAACGCTACGCTACAGTGATCAGGCACTCATCACAGACATCCGTACGAGAAATTCTCAAGCTATGCGCAGGAAGTGATGGGTACACAGTTCCAGTATTTTTGTATAACCAATTGTGTTCTTGAAATGAGTGACATTGTGAAACTATAATACTGATGCGTCAGCTAAAATTTTGCCCATTGAATTTATTGTAAATATGATGAACTTGTTTTCTTCCGTAAATCCTTCAATACGAAGTGTTAATTAGAAGTGTTATATGCTGTATGGATTATTGTGTACTACTGAAACGTAACAGCTGGGACCTCCTCCACTTCCTTTGCATTACCCCCTAGATTCTCGGTCGCATTTCTTAACTGAACAGCTAATAACATATCAGCAGTAATCCTGAGCAATATAGATAATAATACACTTTGTAAATGTGTGATGAAATAAACCTGTACAATGTATCCCTTATGCCTCAAGCAGACACTGTAATTGGTAGGAATGTTTGGAAGAATGCTATTTTCTTAAAATCACTCAAATACAATTACACATATCTTACATTCGCTGTTATTTGTAATTAGTAAACCATATAAAATTAAATCATAGGTTTTATTATGTAATTGCGAAGCATTTTCCTTACTGTGTTATTAAAAAAGAAAGCTAATTATAATTTGTAAACAAACTACTTTAAGGAACCTTCAGACTGTTTTTTGAAAGACTGTTATTAGTGAAATGGAGTACATTTTATTGAAACTAGGAAACATGCTAGAAAGAAATTATATTCAATATTTTTCATGCACTCCACTAGAAAAAATGTGTATTTTTTATTTACATATCTGACATTGTGAATGAAACTGTTCTGTAACGAGACTTACGGTTCATACTATGACATTTTCCGTTCGTATATGTGTCAAACTTCACTGTATTTCATTAAGTTTCTGTTTCTAACTGTCACCGACATTGTAGTAACAGGTATATAAGACCCAAGTGGGACCACAACTGTAAGCCTGCCAGTTTTGCACTAACTTTTGAGGTGGCCACTGTGTCGATTTGATATGTAAGTATGTGACATCTCTTCTACGCATGAACTGTGCCAGTTTAACTGTGTTCTACCATTGCTTGCTTGTTATCCGAATGACTTCAAGATAGAAATAAATCACTTCGAACTTCAAAAACATATGTCTCACACATTAATGTGGCAATTTTCTAACATGGGTCAGTTGTTGTAATAGCCGGTTTTAGAGTTTCTTTTTTACAGCAACACCAGCAGATCATCTCTTCAAGCTTACTAAAGTTATGTATATGTTCAAAGAGTTCACCCACTGCTTCACTTTCTGCGGATACGGATATTTTACTGGATAACTCCAAGAATTTTCATTATAGCATTACATCTACTTAATTCAGTGACTTTATAAAGTTCAGTGCGTTAACTGACTTTTACATATTTGATCCCAGCCATTTTAAGTCACTTTAAAGACAGTAGAAACATTTTTTTATTGTTGCAGAACTTTTCATTATGATGTATTTATTCTGTGTAAATGCCATTAAGGAAGTTAGGAAAAGCTCTCTCATTGGGAGGGGTAAGGACTTGTGTAGAAGCACTGTCTCTGGAAGGGACTGGGACGTCAGAGCCAAGGAGGTTAAGATAAGGGGAGATGGCGTTACCTATGCTGTGTAAAATCATTGGCTGAAGCCACTAGGTGTGGCAGACGCCATATTTTTAAGCCCAAAAGAAGAATTTCTCCTTTAAAACTCTGTGTGAAACTTGCCCTCTCGATTTGAAGCCACTGAATTGACATATTTGAGTATATAGCTAGATACATTAGGTTCAACACACTTTCATACACAAATACTCATGATCAGACAGACAGTTGAGAACTTAATCTGCTGATGCGAATTTTAATTTGTTAATCATACCTACATCGCAGCAAAACTGTGATTATTAGCTGTATTATTTCACAGAAGAAGATCCTTCCGATCATTTTACTACATGTACCGTCAAGCAGAGTACTTTTGTACCACTTTTTACCAATTTTTGAAAATTCTGGATACGAAATAAATTACAGATCGCAACAGATATTATAACATTGTACCACTGTACTTACTGAAAGGTTGAAAAAGTGAAAATGTATACTAACTTTGACCTCTTTGAGTGAGATTTAAATTTAAATGGTGGCATAATGTTACAGTGTCATTCAGAATAACTTTAGACCAACCTTAAAATTAAAAAAAAATGCCATATCTAATGCTCTGGGTAAATATAGATCATGCCAGAAGGAATTCAAGTGTTAACAAAAACTAAAAGCAAACAGTGTTAATTCAATACTTCATGTTTACTTCGAAATACCAAGATATTTGTATGAATCTGACATTTCTCAGCTTAAATCACTGTCACCAGAAGCTCCCTTTACAGCCAACGCAATTAAACAATACTCAAAACCCTAAGAACTTGTAAGAAGTTGGCATGACAACTGAAATGGTAACTAGAAATCACAGAAGTAACAAAACTGTTACTATTAGTACAAAATAATGCCAGTAGATGAAGCAGCAGAAATTTAAAAAAATGGTAAGTAGTACAATGATACATTGACTGGTCAAAAGTACAGTAATTGATTGTACCTAACAAAATGAACAATTTTCAGATTGCATCACTGGAATGGTGGTTTCAGTCAGATCAAAATATGACATGTAAATTATATCAGGTTTAGCATATTTAAGTGCACTCACTAGAACGAAAACTGTAAACTTATTGGCAGGAAAAGCCTTTCTCTCCCACACATAATATTACAAAATATTTAGATTAGTCTAAATGCTGTCTGTTCTGCTTTTCAGTTTCACAAATTCCAGAATACATACCTGTCACGATTTTAAAGTAACCACTATACTCAATAGTGCAGGTTTATTCAGTGGCAACATCTGTCAAAGCAAATTTCAACACCCATGTATGAGCATATTATTTACACCTCCAGTACTCTGTACTATAAATTCATTATTTCATTTACCAAAATTATTAAGTAACATAGTTTAGGGTAATTCCATAAAAAATGAAACCAAAATCTATAATTGTGAAATGCAATAGATTTTGTCTTCTCATATATCAATTCAAAAGTCAGGATGTATAATTTATGAAAATATACTTCACACTGCAATTCTGTATAGATAACTTTGTTACTGAAAAAGAAATGATGAAGCTTTATTCAAAGTGGATAAAAATTAATGCCTTCTGATACGATTGTATTACTTTGATATATCACTGTTTTCAATAAACCATTTAGATGTCTTCATACAATTTAAAAACACTTTTACATTTTAGAAACACAAGAACAAAATAGTTCATGGAACACATTCACTGTTACATCCATAACAAACAAAGAGAGAAGTTTCTACTACACCTATTATTCTCTTATTTAATGAAACAAAAATTATTATGCTCTTTTAACTGGCTATTATTGATAGAGTTCCAATGAAAAAATATTTTAAAATATTGTAGCTGCAAGAAATGCTGTTACAGATGTAATACTTGATGTTTCTCTAATGTTTGACATAATAATAATAATGAAAAAAGGTACAAAGTAAGCGTGGCAATGCACTGGATGAAATCACAAAATGTATGGCGATAAGTTTGAGAAACATGAAGATACATGACATTAGGCCCCTAGAAGAAAATATAGTAGTCACTAGGACAGATTTTTGTAAAGAGAAACAACAAAAGAAATATTCCTATTTCACAATTTCTTAAGTGTATGAATTATTTGAAATGGAACATCCAGATATGAAAATTGCTTTCTCATTCTTTGTATCTTTTAGACTATATTTCTTTCTTCCGAAATCCCAGAAAATGTTTGCATTTGCACTTATCATGACAACTTCTGTATTCAACTGTCCGGCACAGTCAAGACTATCAGAAGTTTCCCAAGAAAGAGCAGACAGCTTGTAAAGTGACACATCAACAAACCTTGAGTATTGTACACGTCCTCTAAATGTGGAAATCTAAAGATGTATGAAAAATTCCTGAAATTTTTTGAAGTTTGTGGTAAGATCCTATTAGACCAAATTGCTAAGGTCATGGGTCCCTAAACTTACACGCTACTTATTCTAACTTAAACTAACTTACGCTAAGGACAACACACACACCCATGCCCGGGTGAGGACTCGAACCTCCGACGGGGGGAGCGGCGTGGACCGTGTCAATGCGCATCTGATCGCGCGTCTACGCGGCGCGGCAAGAATTCCTGACCTGATTGCCTTCTTGTTCAGATGAATTAATCAGCTAGTATCAATGGAATAATGACAAGTCTGGAAGAGTAATTAAAGTGACGCTGAAAGGTTCTACAGATGTTGTTTTCAAAATGTTGGACAGCGAATTATACTATTTTCTTATCTACTGTTTCGCCAAAAAGAAGCAAAATTTTCTTTGAAATTACAAAAGCTTAAAATTTTGCCGTTAGCAAGTTTAAGTTCTCTAAATTGATTTCACTGGTAACTTAATTACTGCTCATCAGGATAAAGTGCAGAGTGCTCACTGAAGTACTGAACAAGCCATTATTTACAAATAAATGGTTCATACGGCTACAATGACAGTTTCGTATACTGTTTTATCTTATTATTTACAATATAATACACTGCCTGGCCATGCTTTCAATCAGAAAATACTTCAGAACATAAAAAATAAATTTTCTAATCTCTAAGTGAAGTAAATATTCTCTCAATATTTCAAACAGCAAAACTTTTTTTTGTGTCAGCAGTATTCTGACTGGTTTGATGCAGCCCGCCACGAATTCCTCTCCTGTGCCATCCTCCTCATCTAAGGGTAGCACTTGCAATCTACGTCCTCAATTATTTGCTGGATGTATTCCAATCTCTGTCTTCCTCTACAGTTTTTACGCTCTACAGCTCCCTATAGTATCATGGAAGTCATTCCCTGATGTCTCAACAGATGTCCTGTCTTCCTGACCCTTCTCATAATCAGTGTTTTCCACATATTCCTTTCCTCTCTGATTCCATGTAGAACTTCCTCATTCCTTAACTTATCATTCCACCTAATTTTCAACGTAGAACCACATCTCAAATGCTTCGATTCTCTTCTGTTCCGATTTCCCCACAGTCCATATTTCACTACCATACAGTTCTGTGCTCCAAACGTACATTCTCAGAAATTTCTTCCTCAAATTAAGGCCTAGGTTTGATACTCTTGGCCAGAAATTCCGTTTTTGTCATTGCTAGTCTGCTTTTGATGTCCTCCTTGCTTCGTCCATCATGGGTTCTTTTGCTGCCTAGGTAGTAGAATTCCTTAACTTACTCTAAATTGTGACCATTAATCCTGATGTTAAGTTTCTCGCTATTCTCGTTTATGCTACTTCTCATTACTTTCGTATTTCTTCAGTTTACACTTAATCCATATTTTTTACTCATTAGAATGTTCATTCCATTCAGCAGATCTTGTAACTCTTCTTCACTTCCACTCAATATAGCATCAGGTCTTCAGTGAAACGTATCATTGATATCGTTCCATCTTGAATTTAAATTCCACTCTTAAACATTTCTTTTATTTCCATCATTGCCTCTTCGATATGTGGGTTAAACAGTAGGGGCAAAAGACTAAATCGCTGTCTTACACCCCTTTTAATTGTAGTACATCGTTCTTGGTCTTCCACTCTTATTGTTCCCTCTTGGTTCTTGTATATATTGTGTATTGTCCGTCTTGCCCTATAGCTTACCCCTGTTTTTCTCAGGATGTAGAGCATCTTGCACCATTTTACATGGTCAGCAAATCCTATGAACATGTGTTGATTTTTCTTCAGTCTTGCTTCCATTACCAACCGCAACGTCAGAACTGCCTCTCTGGTGTCTTTACCTTTCCTAAAGCCAAACTGATCGTCATCTAACCGATCCTGATTCCGCGATAATTCTCGTAATTTGCCGGCTCTAGCAGTCTTCGGAACTGTGTGGATGATGTTTCTCCGAAAGTCTGATGGCATGTCGCCAGTTTCGCACATGCCACACACCAGAGTGAATAATCGTTTTGTTGCCGCTTTTCACAATAATTTTAGAAATTCAGGTGGAATGTTATCTATCCCTTCTGCCTAATTCGATCTTAAGTCGTCCAAAGCTCTTTTAAATTCTGATACTAATACTGAATCCCCTATATCTTCTCATTGACTCATGTTTCTTCTTCTGTCATGTGTTCAGACGCGTCTTCGCCCTTATGGAGGTCTTCAGTGTACTCTTTCTACCAATCTGCTCTCTCCTCTGCATTTAAAAGTGGAATTCCCGTTGCCCTCTTAATGTTGCCCCCTTGCTTTTAATCTCACCGAAAGCTATTTTGACCTTTCTGTATGCTGAGTCAGTTCTTTCGACAGTCATTTCTTTGTCGATTTCTTCACATTTTTCATGCAGCCATTTCGTCTTAGCTCCTTGCACTTCCTATCAATTTCATTCCTAAGTGACTTGTGTTCCTGCATTCTTCAATTTCTCTGAAAATTTTTACTTCTTTCTTTCATGGAACAACTGAAATATTTCTTCAGCTATCCGTTGTTTCTTCGCAGTTAACTTCTTTGTACCTATGTTTTCCCTTCCAACTTCTCTGCCTACGTCTTTTAGAGATGTCCATTCTCTTTCAACTAAACTGCCTACTCAGCTATTTCTTATTGCTGTATTTGTACGCTTAGGGAACTTTGTGCGTATGTCGTCATTTCTTAGTTCTTCCGTGTCCTACTTCTTTGTGCATTGATTCTTCCTGACTAGTCTCTTGAAGTTCAGTCTACTCTTCATCACTACTAAATTGTTATCTGAGTCTATGCCTTCTCCTCTGTATGCCTTACAATCCAATATCTTATTTCGGTATCTCTGCTTGACCATAATGTAATGTAACTGGAATCTTCCCGTACCACTGGCCTTTTCAAGTGTACCACCTCCTCTTGTGATTCGTGAACAGACTATTTGTTATTGCTAGCTGAAATTTATTTCAGAACTCAATTAATCTTTCTCTTCTCTCATTCCTATTATCAATTCCATATTCTCCCGTAACCCTTTCTTCTACTCCTTCCCCTATAACCGCTTTCCAATCACCAGTGAATATTAGATTTTCATCTGCCTTTGCGTACTGAATTACCCGTTCAGTATCATCATCTCTGTTTCTTCATCTTCATCTTACGACGTAGTCGTGTGCACGTGAACTATCGTTGTCGGTGTTGGTTCGCTGCCGATTCTAGTGAGAACAACCCTGTCGCTGAAATGTTCACAGTAAATCACTCTGTGCCCTGCCTTAACATTCGTAACGAATCTTACTCTGGTTATTCCATTTTCTGCTGTAGTTGATGTTATCCTATACGCATTTGAACAGAAATCCTGGTCTTCTTTCCATTTCACTTCACTGAACACCACTATGTATAGACTGAACCTTAGCATTTCCTTTTTCAGATTTTCTAGCTTCCCTATCACGTTTATACCTCTGGCATTCCACCCCACTCCCCTCCTCGGACTCGTAGAACGTTATCCTTCTTGTGATTATTCAGTCTTTTTCGTGGTCACTTCCACCCTGGCAGTCCCCTCCCAGAGATCCGAAAGGGGCAATAGTCCATAATCTTTTGCCAATGGACGCAATAGAGCGCGAAAATTATGTGGATGACGAACGTCGTCCGCGCGAGTAATGGAGGTTTGTCCTGAGTCATGGGCATCTACCTATGGCCCCATACCCGAGTGTTGTTATTTAAATAGTTAAAAGAAAAGTATAAAAAGACAATCATTCACAGTTTTGTTTGTTTGCTAAAAGATAATTGAAAATAAATAATGAAGAAAGCCGCAGTAACTTAATAAGCTTGATTAATAATATTCAGCGGCAAAGCGTTTCTTGCTTCATGACTGAAAGCAAAATAAAGTAACTAAACTTAGAGTAATCCTGACAATCAAATAACATAATAAATTAACTTCGCATATTTCATATGTGTGGCTGTTGTAACAATACTGTTGTGTGCCTGTTCAAAGCCAACAGTTGTTTATTTGATCCAGTAAATTTTCATGGTAATTGCAGTCTATTCAAAGTTCGTACCTTCCCATGTCCAGGAAATTATCGCACGTTAACCTGAGATCATGTAAATTGCTGTCGTAACAAAAGAACTATCTCCAATCAATTATTCACTTTTTTCAAAGAGTTTAAATACCCTTTACGGAATTAATATATCTGAATGTTAACGATGTAAGACAACTGCTTTCTTTATTCATTATTATTTCATAACGTACTGTGTTAGAAACTCGTGCCAGCCACATGTACAGCAAAACGGTTACATATTCATTGCTATCCGCATTATTGATCAGATTCTGGAGAGACAGTGCCCGATTGGGCTGTCGGCCGTATTAATTAATTTCTCTATTACTTCAATTAGATTTGTTGTGTACTCTTTGAGACATATGATACCTGCTTTCGTTTCGTATTTTATGTGAACGATGTCACAGTTTTAAGTTCTAAATCAAATTCGAACAAGAAGAAAGTGTAGGAGAAGGCTATTCATTAGAACAACTTTTTAAACACTTCTCTCTACTAACCGGTCAAAAATGTCTTCGGAGCCAGTAGCTTTGTCCAAAATCAAATTCATTAGGCATACGCGATCACCGTCGTTTATCGCATTAACCGATTGGTAATTGGATGTTACAGCATCATTAGGTTTACAATGAATAGGAAGTTGTTAACCAAATGTAAGAGCGAGAAGAAGACGGGATTAAGTACGGTTAGCACAGAGACAATAGGTTAGAAGTGAATGCACGTAAAGCCTGATATACTTCACTGGATGTGTTTGGACGAGTACTGTGTATGACGCTGTGCTGTTTTGTTGAAACAGAAACCGCACACTCGACTGCTGATGTAGCATGATAGCTGCACATCTTAAAATTTCCGAGATGTACATGGAGTATCATAGTAAACAGCGTCAACGCATACAGTTGAAACTACATGATATTACAAGCAAAGAAGTCTAGTAAACTGGGGTTCTATAATGCAAAACTGTAGAACTAGGGGCACTTTTGCATCTACCGAAGAAGTGGGCATATCACTAAAGGTATGCATTTTAAAGCCCATGTTTACTAGACTTTCTTGCTTCCAGTAATGTGCCCTTTCAACTAGATGCATTTACGTCATTAATTATGATACACCCTGTACTAGTACTTGAGGTGCAGAGTGGCTGAAAGTGCCGATGCTGACTTCGTCACATTACACAACTGCAGCTCACACTCGTCTGTGACACTCGTCTCGCATTTGGAATGGGTTACAATGCCCTTATGGATATACTAATTTACATGTTCTGTAGTTAAACTAAATCGTTCCAGGCCAACGGAACGATACTGCGGAAATGCTAGTCGTAGCCTGCATTAAAATGTAGTGTAGTTAAAGATGTCGCGAAAGACATATTTTACATTGCAATAAGTTAGCGAACGCGCCCTCTGTAGCTATCGAATGCGGTGTCACGCAGTGGGCGTGGGATGGGCCCTGTAGAGTCAGAAGCATCCTCGTAGTTTTTGGTGGCCATGAGGGCAACATCTCTTGTATAGTGTAATAATCTATGAATTGCAGTAAATGTCATCATTGCAAGTGGAACCTTTATTTAAACATATAATGACATATAATAAAGTACTTAAAATACACACTACCCTCCATAAGTTTGGAAACACCTAGTAATTGTAGACAATGGAAAAGAAATAGGTATAAAATGCATTTTGTTGTTTTACAAATGTTTATTAATTTAATACACAGGAAGATGCAACAACTAAATTTTCGATTCCCCAGAATAGTCACCCTAAGCTTTCATCACTGCCTTGCACACTCTTGGCATGCGCTGCGTCAGTTTTGCCAAGGTTTCAGTTGGAATTAATCTCCATTCTTGGTGCAGGGCCTCCCACAATTGTGACCCACTCATGATTTCCCATTTTCGGATCCTCCTGTCCAATTCATCCCATAGCAGCTCGATTGGGTTACAATCAGGGACGGCCATTCTATGTTTTTCAGTATTTTACGAACCTCTAGAGACTTTACATAGTTCTGACACAAGCGAGACGTATGTTTCGGGTCGCTGTCTTGCTGCAAGACAAACCCTTTCCCAATCAGACGCAAATAAGATGTCTTAGCATGTCGCTGGAGAATGGCATGATAATCCTTTTGGTTCAGTTTTCCATCTATTTTCACCAAATCTCCGCCTTTATTCGCTCCAAAGGATCCCCATACCATCAAGTGTTCATGGGGTAAACAGCGTACAAATTGACGGCGTTTGCTCACAAATATTTCGAACTTCGATTCATCAGTGCATAAGACTCTTTCCCAATACCCCGCTGTCCAATGTTGGTGTGCCTTAGCCCACTGAAGCCTTTTCTTCTTGTTAACAGGGCGCAACAGTGGTTTCCTTGTTGCTGCATAACCTCGGAGGTTGTTGTCTGCCAGGCGTCGGCTCACTGTTGACTCACTCCCCGGTGTGTCCCTCGTTGCGTTTAGTTCAGCAGTCAATTCACGGACAGTTTTTAATTTTTTACGTTTACTGGTCACTACCAAATACTTTTCCTGGCGTTTTGATATTTTCCTGGGTGCTCCTGCGCGAGGACGATCTGCATGGGAGCCTATTTCTCGATGCCGTGTATGGTTTTGACAACCCCGCTGATGGAAATCATCAGTTTCTTCGGTATTTGTCGGACACTATTCCTTCTTGGTGCAAAATGTTTGTCATCACCCGTGATTCATAAGGATTCTGGCACTTTGGGGCCATTTTAAATTACTTTCGCGACGTATTATACCTTTATGCAAACGCAACTACAAGTGAACAGAAATGTAAACATCGTACATGCGGTCTACTCGCGCCACCTGGCGTGTTTAGTAGAACTGCTTGTACAGGTAACGTCGGTATACATAAAACGGAGCAATACTAGTATGTTACAATATGTATGTATATGTACAATAATTAAGTGTACAATACTGTACGTGTCATTGTTAACCGTTATTTGAGCTTGCTATTCCGTATTGTAACCAATAATTCACATACATTACTTCCATCTTGCTTCTTTGTAATAAGCAGCATGATGTTTCCAAACTTATGGAGGGCAGTGTATAACAGTTAATTATTTTAAAACTGTGGTAGAAACTTCATAATACCTTCAAATATGGCTCACATGATTTACTTACCCTCCTTTTTTTAATGAGTTGCTGTTCAAACTCTAATGACCTTTATTAAACTTTGACCTTGCTAGTTATTTTAATAGGCCTCTGGCGTAGAGCTCCATAGTTTGTACAGACACACAGCTTTCTCCTATTATCTGTACTGCAAGAAGGTCCTCGATAACTAAAGTGGGCTTGGCACGGCTGCATCGAGCGGCTACCATGACCTATCTTGTAATGTACACTCCTGGAAATGGAAAAAAGAACACATTGACACCGGTGTGTCAGACCCACCATACTTGCTCCGGACACTGCGGGAGGGCTGTACAAGCAATGATCACACGCACGGCACAGCGGACACACCAGGAACCGCGGTGTTGGCCGTCGAATGGCGCTAGCTGCGCAGCATTTGTGCACCGCCGCCGTCAGTGTCAGCCAGTTTGCCGTGGCATACGGAGCTCCATCGCAGTCTTTAACACTGGTAGCATGCCGCGACAGCGTGGACGTGAACCGTATGTGCAGTTGACGGACTTTGAGCGAGGGCGTATAGTGGGCATGCGGGAGGCCGGGTGGATGTACCGCCGAATTGCTCAACACGTGGGGCGTGAGGTCTCCAAAGTACATCGATGTTGTCGCCAGTGGTCGGCGGAAGATGCACGTGCCCGTCGACCTGGGACCGGACCGCAGCGACGCACGGATGCACGCCAAGACCGTAGGATCCTACGCAGTGCCGTAGGGGACCGCACCGCCACTTCCCAGCAAATTAGGGACACTGTTGCTCCTGGGGTATCGGCGAGGACCATTCGCAACCGTCTCCATGAAGCTGGGCTACGGTCCCGCACACCGTTAGGCCGTCTTCCGCTCACGCCCCAACATCGTGCAGCCCGCCTCCAGTGGTGTCGCGACAGGCGTGAATGGAGGGACGAATGGAGACGTGTCGTCTTCAGCGATGAGAGTCGCTTCTGCCTTGGTGCCAATGATGGTCGTATGCGTGTTTGGCGCCGTGCAGGTGACCGCCACAATCTGGACTGCATACGACCGAGGCACACAGGGCCAACACCCGGCATCATGGTGTGGGGAGCGATCTCCTACACTGGCCGTACACCACTGGTGATCGTTGAGGGGACACTGAATAGCGCACGGTACATCCAAACCGTCATCGAACCCATTGTTCTACCATTCCTAGACCGGCAAGGGAACTTGCTGTTCCAACAGGACAATGCACGTCCGCACGTATCCAGTGCCACCCAACGTGCTCTAGAAGGTGTAAGTCAACTACCCTGGCCAGCAAGATCTCCGGATCTGTCCCCCATTGAGCATGTTTGGGACTGGATGAAGCGTCGTCTCACGCAGTCTGCACGTCCAGCACGAACGCTGGTCCAACTGAGGCGCCAGGTGGAAATGGCATGGCAAGCCGTTCCACAGGACTACATCCAGCATCTCTACGATCGTCTCCATGGGAGAATAGCAGCCTGCATTGCTGCGAAAGGTGCATATACACTGTACTAGTGCCGACATTGTGCATGCTCTGTTGCCTGTGTCTATGTGCCTGTGGTTCTGTCAGTGTGATCATGTGATGTATCTGACCCCAGGAATGTGTCAATAAAGTTTCCCCTTCCTGGGACAATGAATTCACGGTGTTCTTATTTCAATTTCCAGGAGTGTAGTTTAGTTTACTTTTCTGTGCAACGCCTCAGATTTACTCCGGTTGTAGGCGACTGTTGCTTTCAGCCATTGCCGACGGCAGCTTATGGCACATGTCACACGAACGCCGGCAGCAGCGGTGTCAGCTGTCAGGTCTTCAGCCGGCCGCGGTGGTCTCGCGGTTCTAGGCGCTCAGTCCCGAACCGCACGACTACTACGGTCGCAGGTTCGAATCCTGCCTCGGGCATGGATGTGTGTGATATCCTTAGGTTAGTAAGGTTTAAGTAGTTCTAAGTTCTAGGGGACTGATGACCACAGATGTTAAGTCCCATAGTGCTCAGAGCCATTTGTCAGGTCTTCTTTCGCCGCGCGGAGTGTTGCGAAGCACAGGCTAACAAACGGTTTGGACCCTTGAACTAAAACATCTGATCACTGTAACCCAAGATCGTCATATACAGCTTGTGTTATAGAGCCTTATGCTGGATAAGAAAAGAAAATGGAGGTATTATGATTACACGTTGTATCGATCCCCATCTCAATGCAGGGTGAGTTGCTGAAATCGTAAACTTCATTAGGGGGTGTTAATGACAGCAAGTTCTACATTTTGGTGATCACATATCACAGGTTTTTTCACAGAAACAACGGTAGCTGGAGCAACAAACCGATTAAATAATATTTACGGTATTACTCTGTAATGAGCCAGTGGAGACCACGGGACCATTATAGCAGAATACTATTGAAAAACGTATGAAATTTCGTGGACGGATTTCACCCTGTGCAAGCAAATGAGAAGTATATGATGCAGGAGCAGAAATTCTATGTACGTTCTGGAGCACTTTGTTTACGTATGTGGCTCTCGTGCACTTTGCCTGAGTCATGTGACCCACGTTTTCAACCTCTACCTGATCTTGACCTTGAAACTATTACGTAATTATGACCCTTCCTTTTCCCCTCTCCCTCCACCCTTAACTTATCCTCTTTAGCCAATATTAATGTTTCATCAAATGCAGTGAAGCCAGCAACCATGTCAGTTTCGATTCAAATAATTGCAATAATTAAATAAATAAAATAAATTTTAAAAATCCAAGCTAGTGTAATCAGATCAGTTGTGATTTGTACCACTTAGCTTCCCCCTCCACCTTCGCCGGCCGCGGTGGTCTAGCGGTTCTAGGCGCTCAGTCCGGAGCCGCGCGACTGCTACGGTCGCAGGTTCGAATCCTGCCTCGGGTATGTATGTGTGTGATGTCCTTAGGTTAGTTAGGTTTAAGTAGTTCTAAGTTCTAGGGGACTGATGACCATAGATGGTAAGTCCCATAGTGCTCAGAGCCATGTGAACCATTTGAACCTCTCCACTTTCCCCTTCTCATTCAAAATATTTTTTTATTTAAGACAACCCGTTTAAATAGGCTTGGTGTCACCTTCGAGTCTTAAACATAGATTTTTTTTGTAGCAAAACATATTCATTTTACGCTGAACCTCAAGCACAAGATGTCAAATATATAAAACTCACCACATTATAAATTGATACATGATACAAATACGGTACACAAAATCACATCTGTTTGCATATACTGAACACATTCTCACTTCTGAATGGTTTTTAGGCCAGTTGTGCTTTCTACCGCTTCTCTGCCCCTCACCTTTCCACACAATCACAGCTTAGTATTAAGATGAGGCAGCCCAGTTACAATGTATCTTCAATAAACAAATGTTGTTGTGTTGTTGTTGTTGTAGCTGTTCTTGTTGTTGTTGTCTTCAGTCCAGAGACTGGTTTGATGCAGCTCTCCATGCTACTCTAAGCTGTGCAAGCTTCTTCATCTCCGAATAACCACCGCAACCTATATCCCTCTGAATCTGCTTAGTGTTTTCATCTTTTGGTCTTCCTCTACGAATTTTCCCTTCATACTTCCATCCAATACTAAATAGGTGATCCCTTGATGCACCAGAAGGTGTCCTACCAACCTATCCATTCTTTCAGTCAGGTTGTGCCACGAATTCCTCTTCTCCCCAATCCTATTCAATACCTCCTCGTTAGTTACGTGATCTACCAATCTAATTTTCTGCATTCTTCTGTTGCACCACATTTCGAAAGCTTCTATTCTCTTCTTGTCCAAACTATTTATCATCCGTGTTTCACTTCCATACATGGCTACACTCCATACAAATACTTTCAGAAACGACTTCCTAACACTTAAATCTATACTCGATGTCAACAAATTTCTCTTCTTCAGAAACGCTTTCCTTTCCATTGCCATTCTACATTTTATATCCTCTCTACTTCGCCCATCATCAGTTATTTTGCTCCCCAGATAGCAAAACTCATTTAGTACATTAAGTGTCTCATTTCCTAATCTAATTCCCTCAGCATCACCTGATTTAATTCGACTACATTCAATTATCCTCGTTTTGCTTTTGTTGATGTTCATCTTATATCCTCCTTTCAAAACAATGTCCATTCTTTTCAACTGCTCTTCTGGGCCCTATGCTGTCTCTGACAGAATTAAAATGTCATTGGCAAACCTTAAAGTTTTTGTTTCTTCTCCATGGACTTTAATTCCTACTCCGAATTTTTCTTTTGTTTCCTTCGCCGCCTGCGCAACGTACAGATTGAATAACATCTGGGATATGCTATAACCCTTCTCACTCCCTTTTCAATCACTGTTTCCCTTTCGTGCCCCTCGACTCTTATAACTGCCATCTGGTGTCTGTACAAATTGTAAGTATCCTTTCGCTCCCTGTATTTTGCGCCTGCCACCTTCAGAATTTGAAAGAGAGCATTCCAGTCAACATCGTCAAAAGCGTTCTCTAAGTCTACAAATGCTAGAAACATAGGTTTGCTTTTCCTTAATCTATCTTCTAAGGTAAGTCGTAGGGTCAGTATTGCTTCGCGTGTTCCAATATTTCTACGGAACCTAAACTGATCTTCCCTGAGGTTGTCTTCTATCAGTTTTTCATTCGTCTGTAAAGAACTCGTGTTCATATTTTGCAGCCATGTTTTATCAAAGTGATAGTTCGGTAATTTTCACACCTGTCGACACCTCTCTTTGGGATTGGAATTATTATATTCGTCTTGAAGTCAGAGGGTATTTCACCTGTCTCATACATCTTGTTCGCCAGATGGTAAGAGTTTTGTCATGACTGGCTCTCCCGAGGCTATCAGTAGTTCTCCTCCTGGGGCTTTTTTGTACTTAGGTCTTTCTTTCAATAAATAAATAAATTAAAGTATTCAGTTAGCCCAGTTGTGCATTGTACCCTTTTCCTCGGCTCTTCTCCATCCAATTAAAGCGTAATATGAGGCAGCCTAGTCAGAATTTAGTTGTAATTAAAAAATAAAGGAAGGTACTCCTTGCCCGTGATGTCTCTCTCAAGTAGCTGTGTGTATGGAGAGTTTTAGTTCCTATTGCACACCCTCGTATTTATCCTAAAATTACGTAAAGGGTAGGACATGTGTTGAGGCATCAAGGGATCACCAATTTAGTATTGGAGGGCAGCATGGAGGGTAAAAATCGTAGAGGGAGACCAAGAGATGAATACACTAAGCAGATTCAGAAGGATGTAGGTTGCAGTAGGTACTGGGAGATGAAGAAGCTTGCACAGGATAGAGTAGCATGGAGAGCTGCCTCAAACCAGTCTCAGGACTGAAGACCACAACAACAACAACGACAACGTAAAGGGTGTGATTTGCAGTATTTCTCAGTATATTACAGAGTGACCAGAAGTATCCGAACGTTCTTTTATGCACCATATTTATAAAAAAAGACGTAAAGTAACACTTGCGTACGTGCAAAATTTGATAAAAGCCTTAAACTATTTTCCACATCCCCAACATATTGACAAATATCATTTTCCACATCTGAATTGTTGTCGAGTGCACAAGTCAGGGACACAGGCATCAGCAAGTCTCAACTACACATTTTGCAAGCCTCGGCTTGTCTGAGAAATGCAAACATTCATTTTCTCGAGTCAGCAATACGCAACATGATTGCAGATATTAACTAGCTGACTAATTGTAAGAACTTTTCCTCCTTCCGACAAGTCTCCTACGCCATCAACGTAATGCGACATGCATTCCACATTGCAAAACACAAGTCGTCACTACAGCTTTAAGTGCATTTGTTGATTAGAGTAAACAATATTATTATTACCATGTCAGATACTCATCTAATATCGAAGACAGTTAAACATTATAGTGATTCCCTCACATTAATTATCTTTGGCATGTATGACGCTTGTCAAGTGTCATAATATTCTTTCCACATCTAAAATATCTGCAAAAAATATATCAGCAATGCAAATAGGTGCAATGTTTATGTCAAACTGGTATCTAAAACATGGTTGCGAACTCTGAAGTATGTATCCCAATGCTGTTTTCATGACAGAACACATGTCGCCTGCTGAACAGGCAGATAAACGTCTTATGGAATATGAGGAAAAGTATCCATAAATAGGTAAAAACCAATATTTGCTTACGGAGTGTAATTAATGACCACATTTATGAAGCTTGTCACGTCTCACAATGTTCTTCCCAAGTCTGCAAAAACGGTTCAGCAAGGAAAAAAGTCAAAAGTGCAGCTGACATTTGAAGTTAGAGGTAAAAGACCCAAAGTAACCTGACCAGCATAATAACTGCAAAAAATATATATTAGCTAAAATACTAGATAAGTGTACAAAAGCATCACTGTGAAATCTCGAATTAAGGTCTCAGTGCAGCTTCCATGCATGTGGTTAAAAGGACAGGCAGACATCTCACATCGAAAGTTAGGCCTAAAATATCGAAACTAATCTGATGAGGCTTATGGCTGCAGTAAATACATGTTAGTTAAAATACTACGCTAAACACGCAAGCGCACAAACAAACAGGCCATCTGTATTACTGGAAGAATATAATTAACTAGCCCAGCTCTTCTTGTAAATCACAATACACCCACGAATTAAATAGTATCATATATAAATTGTTCTCAAGCAACATTTTAGAGGGGACAAAGGCAGTGCATCATGTTCTGCTCCAGCAAAATATAATCTATGGCATTGACAGACAATTATTGCTTTAATTGGTAATGACTCAGACACTAGAGGTTATCTACAATAACAAATTTCCACAAAGACTTCACTACTTACCAATTTGAACTAAATTTCCAAGGCTCTTGAGACAAATAAACTGAAGAAACACCACAACGGGAAGGAAGGACGGCGTTTTGACATATCTGTAACGTTTAAAATTGTATATTTTTCGAAATCAGAACTAGAAACGTCTTCAAAGAAGATGGTGCAACAAGACAGAGTCGATATCTCGGAGGTTAACTCTTTGACAAAATTATTTATCATTTATCGAGCACACAAAAAAGATGTCGGTCGTTCATCGTAGTATGCAACTATGTTTTCAGATAACGAAAATTCAAACATTGCGCCAAAATAAAAAAGTCTAAGTTTATGAGTACAAAACACACTCTTCAAGCACGACGAACCTTCAAATTAAATATTTCCACATCCACATATAAACTGAATGTATTACTTATTAATATACAAGCAGCTCACTTATTGGCACTACCGAAAATAAATTGTAAGTTAGCAGACAAGTGCAGTTCGATGTTTCTATTGAAGATTAAACTTTCCTAAACACATAATAATTGGTTCTCAAAACAGGCATGGGCGCTATTGATTGTAAAAAACTAAGTTATTCTCAGGTCAAAAACTCGTCACTCACTACTATTTCAATACTTATAATTTTACGGAAATTGAACTTATTGTGAAATAGAACATCCAAAATTAAGGGCAACGTTCTGAGGATTCATACCTTGAGAAAATAGCAGCAGCCCACAGAAAGCTATACTGAATTTTCGGAATTTAGTGAAATCTCTCTCACTATTTTGTGCTCCAGGGGCTATCGACCATGCGAGATAGATGGTGAAAGCAGTTTATTGCTTTGAAAATGTATATGTTCAGCGATGTGTCACCACAAGCGTATAAAAAAATTTGGGATATTTGTTCTTCTCTCATTTTTGAGGGAAGTTCATACATTTTTGGGGCACGTTGATACACTTTCTCTCATTGAGTCGGAATTCCATTCATTTCATCTTTTTGTTTCAGTTATACTCCATCCTGATTATGTCTGGCATTAAAGGTCATTGATCTCATCAGGGTTCAAAGTCACTGATGGCAATAATGTTGTCGCCAGTTCATGGAAGCAGAACCTCTAGGTCTTCTACATCTACATCTACATGGATACTCTGCAAATCACATTTAAATGCCTGGCAGAGGGTTCATAGAACCACCTTCACAGTTCTCTATCATTCCAATCTCGTATAGCGTGCGGAAAGAACAAACACCTATATCTTTCCGTACGAGCTCTGATTTCCCTTATTTTATCGTGGTGATAGTTTCTCCCTTTCTCCCTATGCAGGTCGGTGTCAACAAAATATTTCCATATTCGGAGAACAAAGTTGGTGATTGGAATTTCGTGAGAAGATTCAGTCGCAGCGAAAAACGCCTTTCTTTTAATGATGTCCAGCCCAAATCCTGTATCATTTCTGTGACACTCTCTCCCATATTTCGCGATAGTACAAAACGTGCTGCCCTTCTTTGAACTTTGCGATGTACTCCGTCAGTCCTGTCTGGTAAGGATCCCACACCGCGCAGCAGTATTCTTAAAGAGGACGGACAAGCGTAGTGTAGGGAGTCTCCTTAGTAGATCTGTTACATTTTCTAAGTGTCCTGCCAAAACATTTTCTAAGTGTCCTTCCAAAAAAACGCAGTCTTTGGTTAGCCTTCCCCACAGCATTTTCTATGTGTCCCTTCCAATTTAAGTTGTTCGTAATTGTAATACCTAGATATTTAGTTAAATTTATGGCTTTTAGATGAGACTGATTTATCGTGTAACCGAAGTTTAACGAATTCCTTTTAGCACTCATGTGGATGACCTCACACTTTTCGTTATTTAGGGTCAACTGCCAATTTTCACACCATTCAGATATCTTTTCTAAATCGTCAATTACTGCGAACTATGACCTCTTCTGACAGGAAATCACGAATCCAGTCACATAACTGAGACGATATTCCACAAGCATGCAATTTCACTACAAGCCGCTTGTGTGGTACAATGTCAAAAGCCTTCCGGAAATCCAGAAATACGGAATCGATCTGAAATCCCTTGTCAATAGCACTTAACACTTCATGCAATTTAATGAAATCTGTTAAAATTATTTCTGGATTCATTTGTAAAACGATGTTACAAAAATTAATAGAAAGTCACCTGTCAAGAAAACTTGTAAACTCCTTGGAATACTTTTAGGACCGCAGAGTGCTAGAGTAATGGGCAAGCCTCTGATGTGATAGGATGTGTTTTTATTTTTGGCAACAACAGTGTAATTTTCGGTTTCGTTGATGTGGAAACCGGAAAGACAGTGAGAGCTTAACCCAGTGTTGATGGATGAGTGGAAACCTTGACCATCATATTCCATTGACCATCACCAACTGCTGACTATCATTGACCACTGACCATATTCTCCAATGACCGTAAATGGAGAATTCTCCATTGACCATAGCTCGCCATTGACTATAATCCTTCATTGACCATCGTTTTCCATTGATCATAATTCTCCACTGACCACTATTCTCCACGAGTGCTGCAAAAATGAACAATGTAGACTAGAATAATAAGCTTTTCGTATATCTTACAGTAATCCCCACCTGAAATAATGTTATTGCAAAGTACAAGTGAAGAAGAAAACTTGAACCGCTTCTCAGAATAAAAGATGTCTAAAATCGTCTTATGGTGTTTTTAAAACACTGTTTGCAGTCTCAGTCGTCTCCAGGTCATATGTAATGAAGAAAGAGAAAATTGTCAGGGAGAGTACATCAAAATTTGGCTCCAGTGAGAGAAAGGTCGACTGCTATCACTGTTTACAATCATAAAATTGGTCTAGTGCAAATTAATTTATAGATGAAGAGAAAGCTCTTTTCTCTGTTGAAGAATAAGGATTATTTCATACGAGAAAACTTTTGTCTGTATTGACAAATACCTTATGCGAAATGAGGCCTTAGCCTCGATCCCACGGACGAGGCTAAAAATGATGTCGTCCACTTGCACACAGGCGGACGACAGGAGACGCAGCTCCCGCCAAAAGCTGCACTAATCGCAGTGGATGGAGGAGGATGGAAAACAGGCTTGAAAGCACTAAATACGAGGAAGAGCAACATTACTTAATAGTAACCAACATGTATTTCGATCAGACAGAAGTAAAAAAACGTTAAGAATAGATGACACAGATAAAATAATTAGAATAGCAGGAGTAAATTTAGACTTTTGTAGCGCTTTCGATACTGTTAGTCATGAAATAATTTTAAATAGCCGGCCGCGGTGGCCGTGCGGTTCTAGGCACCTCAGTCCGGAACCGCGGGACTGCTACCGTCGCAGGTTCGAATCCTGCCTCGGGCATGGATGTGTGTGATGCCCTTAGGTTAGTTCGATTTAAGTAGCTCTACGTTCTAGGGGACTGATGACCTAAGATGTTAAGTCCCATAGTGCTCACAGCCATTTGAATTTTAAATAAGGTAGAAGCTATGGGGAAATGGGGATAGAAAACGATCGGTTTGAAGCTTGTTTGCAAAACAGATCCCAGGTTGTGGAACTAGCATCTGCTTGTTCTAATCACGAAACCAAATTAGTATCTGGTGTAAAGTAAGTCTAAACAGGTGTACCATAGAGGAGTGCGTTAGGTCCCCATGTCATCCTTATTTATATAAATTCTGTTCAGACCTCAGGAGTTGCACATAAGTTCATGTTGTTTGCAGATGACACTAGTGTAATAGTGAGTGATGTTAAGGAATCTCTGCCTACAATAACTGATCAAAACCTAAAGTCCTTGCATTTTTGGTTCAATACCAACAGGCTGACCCTTAATGTGAAGAAAACAAATTACATTCAGCTTGGAACAATGAATCAAAACCATACTCTCCAAATGCTATTGGGAGCAAATGTATTAGAAAGGGGATGTTGCTCAAATATTTCAGGAATGTTTGTTGATCAAGAATTAAAATGAAAAGACCGCGTAACTAAACTTTTCCAGAGACTTAGCCCTGCATGTTTTGCTCTCAGAATCATATCCAAAGGATGCTCCTCAGAATCTACTACATTGACTTACTTTGGTTACTTCTAGTTCCTTGTAGTTTATGGGAGTGTTTTATGGGGTAAAACTAATAGTTGATTAAATGAAAATTTTACATTTCGGAAAAGGAGAGTTGGAATCTTGTCGCTTAGCTATACAAGGGCTCGCTTCGTGCGTACAATACAGTTATAACAGCTAATCTTGGAGACCTGCAAACTAAAAGCGATAACCATAGCTATAACACTCGCATTTGTGGGTTCCTCTATGTAAAGCAAGCAAAAACAACTCGTACTCAAAACATGTGAGCCACTTTGGTGCTGTTCTTTGTAATGCATCGCCAACATGCATAAAGAAGTTGCAGGAGGAACGTCTTTTACAGCAGAGTTACAACCAATTCTTGTGGAGAAGTGTGAATGTTAGCGTTCAGAAATACTGGGCTCTCGATTACTATTAAGAATTTAACTTGTTACTACGAGGGGCATTCAATAAGTAGTGCAGTATTATTGGTTCAAATGGCTCTGAGCACTATGGGACCCAACATCTTAGGTCATAAGTCCCCTAGAACTTAGAACTACTTTAAACCTAACTAACCTAAGGACATCACACACACCCATGCCCGAGGCAGGATTCGAACCTGCGATCGTAGCAGTCCCGCGGTTCCGGACTGCAGCGCCAGAACCGCACGTCCACCGCGGCCGGCGTGCAGTATTATTCAGGACTGCAATACATCATATTATTTCCCACTCTTTTGACTTCAAAATTCAGGTTTTCAGCATAATCTCCATTCAATGATATGGCATTAAGGCACCTGACTGCGATGGCCTGTGTGGCTGCATGTCACCACTCTACTGGTCGACGTTGGACCTAACGACTTGCTGCATCTGTAACCTCCCCATCATCCATGTACTTTTTTCCGCGGAGTGCATCCTTCATTGGGCCAATAGATGGAAGTCGGAAGGTGCGAGATCTGGGCTGTTGGGTGGATGAGGAAGAATAGTCCAGTGAAGTTCTGCAAGCTCCTCTCAGTTGCGCAGACTTATTGAGTCCTTGCGTTGTCATGGGGAAGGAGAAGTCTGTTTGCATGTTTGTGACGATGAACACGCTGAAGTCCTTTCATCAATTTCCTCAGGGTAGTAAAATACACTTCAGACTTTATCGTTGCACTGTGAGGCAGTGCATCAAACAGAAGAGTTCCACAAAATCGTGCGGCTGAGGGTGTGACTTTGAACTACTTCTTCGGAAAAGAGGTGGTATGGGGCCAGTCCACGGATTGCCGTTTTGTTTCCACTGATGATTTTCGACAAAAAATTGTCACGATCAACCTCGTAAATCGATGGTCCCTCGTTGCTCTTCTGTTAGGCGACGAGGAAATTAGCGGCACACACCTTTGAGTACTCCAGCAGGTGGACGAGTGCGTCAACACTACCAACAGAGATCGCCAGGTGAGCAGCGAAACGTTTCGTTGTGATCCATCGATCACCTGGAATGAGAGTGTCTGCACGTTCCAATATTGAAGAGGTCACAGCTTTGTGGCGCCGTCTGGCACTCGGGAGATAGGACCGGTTTGCGCCACCTTGTTGCGATGATGACAAACGCGTCGCCCAACGATTCAACGTGTTTTTTTTTTCACTAAGAATTCTCCGTAGACATTCTGAAAGCGCCTATGAATATTTGCGATGCTCTGTCTTTACGCCAAAAGAGACTCAACGACAGCTCTCTGCTTGGAAAGCACAAGGCTACGCATAGCGCCGCACCTGTCGGAATTTTATGAAGCTATAGGGGCTGACTAGGGAATATTCCAAGAGGTCCCACACCAAATTCCGCATTTTTTCAAGCGACACTGGCCGAGAAAAGAAATGTGTTGCGTTACTTATTGAACGACCCTCGTAGATGCACGATCTATGCTATGTTTGTCCTCGCACAATAATAGTTCTGGTTTGATTTCCTGTTTTCTCTGCTTCAGATTCCGTGCGATACACGTGCTCAGAGAAGGGATGTGTGGCAAGATTGGTTGTGATGGATGTAGTGCCAACAGGTGTTTCTTTGTTCATGTGTTAAAGCTTTCAGCGATGGTCACATTTTTTCAAGGTGCAGTATTGCAGAATTTTAAACTCTAAATGCGTCACTGACTATACCGAATGAAAAAAGGTTTACCGTTACCTGTCTCTGTTTATTTATATCCACAACATTTTCATAAGGTTTAAACTTCCATCATAGGTGGTTTTATATGTGCTAGTACTACTTGTGCGTGTTGTGTTCCCATTCTGCCGTAACCTGTAGCACTGTCTCCAGTGGTTACAAGCTCCTTTCTCTGTCATAATATATCACATATAAACAGTCACACTTTGTAAACAATGATGATGTCTGCTGCAAAGTACAACAGTTTATATGTCATTCATTACGCCAGAGGAAGGAGCCTGTGAGCACTGGAGACAGTTCTACAGCCTACCCCAAAGACGTAACAGAACACACACATGTCGTACTAGCACATGTTAATCCCCTGATGATTGAAGTTCAAAACTTCGAAACGCGTTGTGGATATAAATAAACGGTGAGTGGTAACAGTAAAACTGTTGTTTCATTCGACCTCAATAACAGTCACTGCGAAGTCCAGCTTAAGATGTTCGCATTTTAAATAATTGATTATACTTACTGCGCATCTTACAACCTCTTTGTAGTTGTGACATGATTCTGTAATTCGCGGCGCGTTTTTTTCCTGCCCCGCCCAACAGGTTAAGGCGCTAGTGCTGGTCTAGGAGGCACGGTTAGCAGGGCTTGTTGCCCATCTGCGGCCACTCGGCTCTTTGACTGGGCGACGCTAGAAGGAGGAGAGCAGTCTCCTGCTCCACTGTCAGCGTGGACACACCCGCCGGAAGCGGATGCATGAAAGCGGGCAATGGTCGAGAAGGCTGCGAACTCGCCGGTAGTCAGAATGGGGCGTAACCGGGCTGGGGCAGCGCAGAGGTTGCCGAGGTGGGCCACGCTTGGAGGTATGGGCAGTGGAGCAGGAGGTGCGGCGTCAGCAACATAGGCCTCCGCTGGTAGCCCATGACAAGCCAGGCCGCTGCTAGGGCATTGGCCCGATTCGCCTCAATCAGCTGAAGCTGTCACCAGCTGCTGCAGGGTTAAGAGGTTCGCATTACATCGGTCAGGTGGTGGACAGTCGAGAACGGGAAGCTTTGTCCCAAGCTGGTGCGCCGAGGAGCGAAATCTAGGGCTCTACTAAAGGTCAGTGTGGGGTGTGGCCATTGTGTGGACATAAACTACTCAGTGGGGCAGTTGATGTCTTTTCCTGGATACGAGATATAACGGCTCTTCTTCTTGATGATTTGGCCTCGGCTAAAACTCGGCGACAGTCGGTCGAGTGTTGAGATCGTTATCAAGTTACGAAGACGACGTTACACAAAATAACAGTGCTGAACCGATATGTCGACGTGCGTGAGATATTTACTTCACCAAGAATCGTAATTAATCGTTCGTAATCGATGTTTAACTGATTCATGATGAAATATTAATGATAAAACCAATACAGTCACATCCACAACAAATGCCCTACAAGCTGGTCGTAATTTCAAGCATCTAAGAAATCGTAACAGTGGGCTTGTTATTTGAGTCAAAGATTCTACACAAGCGCCGAGCGGTACAGTCAAATATTATCGCTGCGCGTAATTATTACTCGGGAGTTTCATGTTAATAATTTGATAGAATTTTAAATCACAAATGCACGACTTGGCAAGAGAGGGTGTTTTATTGCACAATATCAGTCACTTCCTAACCGAGCCTTGAGAAGAAAACTTTCCCAGCTGTTGGGGGGATTTAAATTGTATGCTTCGGACCTATCACTGAAGTCCTCCGTTAGAATTCCATTGCCGTGATATTTGAAGTCAGAAGATCGTATTACTGCGTCATAATAGATCGCAATTATTCAATCTCAAAAACATTCTAAGCGCGCCTATAAGTACGAGCATTCAAATATATGACCTGCTTCGGCTAACTCTCGTAATGTAGTGACAATGCTTGAATTATACCTTCGACCATAGATACTAGTAGACTGGCCTTGCTGTGCAGAAGCTATAGGGCTGGTGTGGCTCCAACATAAACCACGTGACTGTTGGCAAAACGTGGCGGGATTTCAAATCAGCGGTCTGCTATCCTATGTTTGTATCGTATTTTACCCACATTTCTCAGTTGACTGCCAAACGCTTCCAACAAAAATTACTTTTTTATTTGCGAAAAATTATGTCAGAACTACATTTGACCTGGATTTGTTCACAGTACCATCTATAAAATCTAACAAATACATCGAACGCCACTCTGGTGGCCAGCGGGACGAAATTACTATAAACTATCAATTAAAGTAAAATGTCGTTAAATTCTTTTAAACGGTAAGAGTGGGCTCGTGTCAAAACTTCTAACATTGGATTCGCCGCGTTTTGAGCTCTAGTCACTTATAAAAGAAAATGGGATATGGGAATTACGTCAACTATAGGTGCCAAAATTGTCGACTTTAGGAGCAGGTCCATTTTAGAGAATCAATTTTAGGTGCACTCCAAAGGTTCAGTTCCTGCTATTTTTACAAAAGTTGAAACTATCAGTTTAAAAAAATGATATTTTAGATGAAAGGTGAGACTTTGAAGTTTCAGAAAATAATTTTGGGGCCTACATTTATTTAATAGTATCAGAAGGTAGAAAAAAATTCTCTTCATGTGTCGACTATATGGGCTCTTACCTTATTATAATCTCACTTTTATATACAAAAAGGCGCGTATGTGCAGATGGCTTATTTTCCATTTCAGGGCCTGTATCCAAAGCTGCCTTCGGGTTTCATCCTTAGGGAACCTATGAGTAGCAACGAGAAACAGTTATACTTACTTCTGTAACCGAATTATCACAGATACTTTCGAAAATGGAATATGAGTCTGACTTTACAGGCATCACTTTCAACACTTTAATTTACGTGATACTCTGTTTCAAGTGTAAAAAACATAAAAGTCACTTCAGCAGATTTCCATAAACGCATCTTCACCATCATAGGGACACTTACACGTGAAATGTAATGCCATTTCCCCCGACAAAACGCTGAGTACAGCCGTAAGCGCAACACGAAACAACCATGTTTTGCCAACATTCACGTGACTTTAGTCCAGAGATGTTGGAGCCACGAAAATGACGTCAGGGCCAGTCTATTATATTTATGGTCGAAGAATTATACTTAGTCATTACTCACGATTCCCAAAGAGTACTCACACGGAGTATTCTTTGGGATGGTGGTTCTACTTTGCTAATGTTAATTTATGCTACTTGTGCAATTTATTATGATTTTGATTTTAATTTTACTGAAATTTAATCTTTCTTTTGTAGATTGCTAAATTGTCAAGTCTTAGATTCCTGATTTAATTACTTGTTATTGTCCTAATAATAGTGATAAATGGAACTTCGTTCGCTTATTCACTTTTCTGGGAATTTGGGACTTGGGGGAAATCTTTGGGGTACAGGGAGCTAATTTTTGATTTTTATTTCTCGTCCGAGAAAGTGGCATTACAGAGGATTGCGATCCTAGAAGAGATGCAGACGAAAGCCACACCGATCTTGTTAGTTTTTCTCCGCGCATGTGATTCATTTTGTATGTGCCATCGTACAGAAAAAAGGAATTGTGAAACCTGCATAGGTAATATTGCAGTGAACTGGTAGTTGTTCAAATGTGTGTGAATTCCTAAGGAACCAAACTGCTGAGGTCATTGGTCCCTGGACTTAACCAATATTTAAACTAACTTAAACTAACTGATGTTAAGAACAACACACACACCCATGCCCGTAGGAGGACTCGAACCTCCGGCGGGAGGGGCCGCACAATCCGTGACAAGGCGCCTCAAACCGCGCAATCACTCCGCGCGGCTGAATTGATAGTAGCGTTCCTTTGGTGAGTAATGATTGATGTACTCGTAGACCTGAGGTCATTAGTTGAGCGCTAAGGTAAGTAAGCCCTACTTAGGCGAGAGAGCTGTCTTCCGATTTTTTACCTGTTCCAAGTGGCTGTCTGTGCACGCTATGATCATTTGCTATTTTGGTGTGTGTGGCTAAGGGCCATATACTGCGAAATACTGTTATTGCTGCCCCAGTTTTTCTTACGGTGGCGAAGTGTAATTAAATTTTTTTGGCATTGTGCGGAAGGAATTTTATGTTGTTTTTCTCTTATTTCAGGCCCAGCCTTCAAGAACTGTAAGTGAGCTGAGGTTCTGTTCAGTTATATTACTTACTGTCAGTTTTCAAGAAGGAGATTTTGTGTTTAATGCATTATAAAATTGAGTCCACGCCTGCACAGCCCTCAGACACAATTACACTCCATCCAAATCCTACCCTACAGATTGCTTACAATAAATTTATTTATTTTATAGTTCATAGTATGACAATAAAAGAAAGGTAAAGTCTTTAAGTTTTTCCTTGTTTTTAAGCTTTAGTAGTTCATGGTTATTTAGTCCCAATATTAACACTTATTTATCGATAAAGGAAGTCAAAATTTAGTGGTTAAAGAGCCGAAGCTAACGAATGCTACTACATCCAGCGAAAGAATGGGCTGAATGGAGTGGATGGCGAATCGAAGAGAAAATTAAAAAATGTAAAAGGAAAAATAGGATAAAATAAAAATAAAACAAAACACAAGGAAAGTAAATTACAAAAAATATCATGGTCACTGCTTGCAACATGCAGAAGTAGTGGGTCCAAATAATGGTGTGCCTTCAATGTTTGCCAAGGCATGTTCATTACGCGTTCATTATTTTTCAATGTTTTCTCTAAAATCATTTCATCACACTTCAGTGAGGTTAATTAAATCTCGATGGTGTTTGAACAATGGGACAGGCGCCAATATTTTGTGGCAGATGACGTGATCTACGCCTAAATGTGCTTCGGATTCTCTTTCCCCTCCAGTGTCAACAACTACATATTACTTGGGAAAGTGAACCTTAGGCCCGGCCGTGGGGGTGGCAAGAATTCCCACGTGACCGGGTATAGCCACTCTTCACTTCAGAGTAGAGCGTGCTTTTACGTCGCAGTGCAAGCGGGTAAGCCGACCGCTGTGGCCGAGCGGTTCTAGGCGCTTCAGTCTGGAACCGCGCTGCTGCTACGGTCGCAGGTTCGAATCCTGCCTCGGGCATGGCTATGAGTGATGTTCTTAGGTTAGTTAGGTTTAAGTAGTTCTAAGTCTAGGGGACTGATGACCTCAGATGTTAAGTCCCATAGTGCTCAGAGCCATTTTTGAGCAAGCGGGTAAAGTCAACGCGACTAATGCTTTCGTTGGGCAGCCGCACCCTTTTTCTGTTAAGAACGTTGCAGCTGTTGCCGCCAAAAGTGACAGAATGTTTAAGCAATAAGTTAAAGTTGAGAATGATGTAGCGGGACTTTGAGTTTCGCCGCGCTACACTCGTTCCATCAGACATAAATTATACCGTCGCAGTTGTAGGAGCGCTCGACGGCAGAGAAAAATATAAAAAAATGAAGGTACTAAAATTGTAACTCTTTTTGTTTTTCTACCCGCTTTTGTCTTTGAGAGCGGAAGCTTAACTAACTTATTACGTAAAATAAATTGCATTCAATACCAAGATAGTTTTGATTTGAATAAATTAGTGATTCCTGGACGATTGCAAAATTTCGGAGCAGCTACGACTTTTCACGCAGAAATGAAACAGGAAATTTTTGGAGAACAAGACCTGGACGCCGCACAAGAGAAGACATGTTAAAATGGTAAAGAATGAACTCTTATCTACGCCATTTGCCCCTGTTAATCACATTTTGTTATTCTCTGTTCTCTTTCAAATATTTTTTGTAGTGGAAATTGGTTTTACTTTTGCTCAGAAACGCCGGAAGGACCACCCGAACAATAGCTTTTCCGAATCACGAAGTCCGATAACTTCCTGTAATACGAAGTCCGACTTGCATTTCATTCTTTCCCTTTTTCACGGTCATTAACGATTTTAAAAAACCCTTTTTATTCACGATTTCGTCCCACATTTTCAACCTTTTCTTTTCTTCTCTTTTTCTTTTTTATTAACCATTACAGTGACAACGGTGTGTGTATTACAACAGGAGGAACAGAACGCTGGGTGGAATCGCATTTGTGTAGCTGCCTAAAAGAAGGGGAAGAGCTAAAGGGCACACAATTAATATCTAATTGATGGTATGGAATAAATGCGTTATTAAGCAATAATTTATGTAACATTACGAATAACAGAAATAAATAGCATCTTAAAGCAAAAGCCAGACAAAAGTGCTAATTCATATACACTGAAGAGCCGAAGAAAGTGGTACACCTGTACACCTCCCTAATACCGTTTAAACCCTCCCCCCCCCCCAGATCCCCCCATGCACGCAGAAGTGTCGCAACATGACGTGGCATGGCCTCGACTCATGTCTGAAGTAGTGCTGGAGGGAACTGACACAATGCATAAATTCACAAGAGTACGGGGGGGGGGGGGGGGAGGGTGAAGATCTCTCCTCAACAGCACGTTGCAACGCATCCCAGATGCCCAGATACGCTCAATAACGTTCATGTGGGGAGAGTTTGGTGGCCAGCGGAAGTGTTTAAACACAGAGGAGTGTTCCTGAAGCCGCTCTATAGCAATTATGGACGTGTGGTGTGTCGCATTGTCTTGCTGGAATTGCCTATGTCTGTCGGACTTCACAATGGAAGTGAATGGATGCAGGTGATCATACAGGATGCTTACGTACATTTCACCTGTCAGAGTCGCATCTACACGTATCAGGGGTCCCATAACACTCCAACTGCTCACGCCTCACACCATTACAGAACCTCTACCAGCTTGAACGGTCCCCTGCTGACATGCAGCGTCCGTGGATTTATGGGTTGTTTCCATATCCGACACGTCCATCCGCTCGATACAATTTGAAGCGAGACTCGTCCAACCAGGCAACACGTTTCCAGTCATCAATAGTCCAATGTCGGTGTTGACAGGCCCAGGCGAGGCGTAAAGCTTTTTGTATCCTGCAGTCATCAAGGGTACACGAGTGGGCCTTCGGCTCCGAAAGCCCATATCGATATTGTTTCGTTGAATGGTTCGCACGTTGCCACTTGTTAATGGCCCAGCATTGAAATCTGCAGCAATTTGCTGTTTCTTTGGCGCTTCGGTGTATAATCTTTGTGATATGTAGGGTAGTTCAGATGTTGACTCATAGATGTGTTGTATACGGCAGTGACCCACTTGCAAAAATATCGCCATGGTATCTGTTACTATGTTTCCCAGTTTCTAGTGTGGGACACGACGCTTTGCTGCGTAATCTCTACATATTAGGTATGAAAGTCCCAACCTGTGTTTATTTTTCTATATGTGGAGGCTAATCTCAAGAACTAATGTAGTGATTTTGATGCAGTTTTCACTAACAGATAGACTGATCCACTAGAAAGGTTTGTGTTTGGAATTTATATATTTCGTGCGTATGGGTCAATCTGTAGCAAATAACGGTTCGTAAACCGTCGAATTCCAATGTGAAGAGTTACCGCACAACAAGTTTGTCTTCGTCTCAGTCGTTGTCGGACCAGTATGACTCATATCAGTTTAATATGTTTGCCTCACTTCATTGACTCTGAATGTTTATATCATCAAAGAAATAGCCTTTACCTCTAAAGTTCCTTCGGACATTGCATGGGATAAAATTTCAGAATTACCGCTACTTCTCTTGGCCACACCTTTATTCTTCATGTCTACGTATTGCAGCTGTCTGCCGCTAGAGGGCTCCGGATTGCAGCATGTAACGTGGCGGAGTGTATCGCAACTATGGCGGTGCGTCATAACCAATGTGCTGCGACCGAGTTTTGAGTTCGAAGAATTCGTCCATTGTGAATAACCTCGTCTCCAACAGAGCGCTGCGACGTCTGCAACCAGCCAACGATCACCCTCCACACATCTCGAATTGGCCTCATCCAATTTTCATCTGTTTCCAGGTCGAAATGAACACCTTCTAGGACTTCACTCTGATAGTGATGAAGTGGTGCAGAGGTGAGGTTGTGGCTCCGTCAAGAAAGTCAGACATTCTACGGAAACAGTATCAACAAACTGACCTCTCATTAGGAGATATGTGTTCGTTGCCAAGGTTGCTATGCAGAGAAATAAATATGCAGACATCGAGAATAAAGATGTAGAATGCTAATAATTTTTTTTAATAAACAGCTTTAAGAGTTTTCTCGTGAAAAATGCGGAGGCATTGCTTTTCAGAACTCCACCGAAGAAATTAAATCTCTCAGTAGAGAAAGTGTCATATCTGCATCCTTTACAATTCACTTGACGTAGATCACATTTCCAGTTTTGTAACTGGTTATTCAGCTTTTACTCGAAATACGAACACGAGTATAAATTTTTATATGGTCTATCCCTCACTAAATTCAGCCACATGCTTAGCAGCAGAAATCTTGCACTGTTTCATCAACTACCAAGACCCCGTAGAGATTGGAGCACCACACATGACGCGTTGTCTTCTTCATCACATATTCGCCGCGCTGCTGGATGTAAAAACCCGAGTAGAGATCTTCAGAAAGTGTCTGAAGTTACTACTCGGACGAGACTTTATTGTAGACAACAATTCTGAGTCATAAATTTTAGGGCAGCTAGAAAATTCCTCAACACGTACAAAAATATAGTTTACGTAAAATAAATTTTTTTTCCTTGGTTCTTGTTGCACAGTAGACTAAGTCAAGTATCAACTTATACTGAAGAAGTTTTCTTAAAGCAACTGCCCTATGTTTTGGTTAAAATGTGTAAACTGGAACACTGCTCAGGTAAAAATTATTTGTTACTTTTTTGGTATGTTATCAACGGAAGTTCAACAACGTTGCCTGATAAAAATTTCGTTTATGCAGCTTCCCATGCCTCCTTCTCTTCAACTCTTAGAAAGACGCTTGAAAAACATAAAGAAAGGCTGTGCACTATTTTGCGTCTGGCTCCTCTGCTGGAAGCTTCCAGACACAGAGGTTGACTTGTAAAGTCAGAGGCTTCGCCATTCGCACTTCTTCAACAAGCAGTACCGTAAGGTCAGCCATATTAGCGCTCAATTTCTTTCTTCATGTATACCCCTGTGACGCTCAATTCAGATTCATACTCACTCATGAAATCAATTAAATACACAGTATTATTGAATAAAGATTTCCTGCCACATCGTCTTTTACATCCATAACTGCAATTAGTTATTAAATTAATTATGTAATAATTATCTTGAAGGTGGCACTAGGAACAACGGAGTGTGGACATCGACCAAGTGTCACGCTACTCACTGCCTCGCTTTTGTTTTTCCGTCAAAATTCAGGACTCTTGAAACCATAGTCAACATTAGCCTTCCAATTACTTAATTACAAATGTTCAAATGGTTCAAATAGCTCTAAGCACTATGGGACTTAAAATCTAAGGTCATCAGTACCCTAGACTTAAAACTACTTAAACCTAACTAACCTAATGACATCACACACATCCAATGCCCTAGACAGAATTAGAATCTGCGAGCGTAGCAGCAGTGCGGTTCCAGAATGAAGCGCCTAGAACCACTCGGCCACAGCAGCCGGCCTACAAACGTTCTAATTTTATACTGGCACATATGGGGCTTCCGCAAATTATTCAGTACGACTGCAGCTTTGACAGAAATGAGAAATAGTATCACACTAGCAGCAGACAGAAAAAAATTAGATTTAAAACACCAGCAATGCATTTAACGTCGTTGATTCTGGCGTTCTGCTTGCCTAGCCGACAAATCGTTTCTAAGAGCTGTGCAGTGGTTTCGCTCGTACTTTATCAGCCACCACATGTGTACGATGTCCGGAACAAGTACGTCAAAATAAGAAGATGTAGTGTCAGGTGTCGCCTAGGGATCAGTACTAGATCTATTTCACATCTCGTTTTCAGCTGGTTCTTACACAGCAAGCAGTACACATTAACGACCTTGTAATGCACGTCAGTAACAGATAAATGAGCACCAGGCGACAGTTAGATTTCAATGTTGACCTATTTGCTTTATCTTAGTTGTCAGAAATATGCTGAGTTGCAACTAAACCCACGTGGAAGACTAGTATTGACACAAAACTTGTTGCTATCTAGACCGAGCCATTCTTTCCCCGTTCAGTTTTGAATCCTACGCAGATAAAATGGTTAACCTCATAGAAGAACTTTGGTAAGGAAATGGGCGAGCTCTTTAGCTGGATTGACCGTAAACTGCATTTTATAAGAAGTCAATAAGGCAATATTGTCCTTCGACACACCACTTACATTCTTTCTGGAGCTTGTAAAGAAGTTGGTAAACCTTAATATTACACAACCTCTACCATGGAAACGTCATTATCTATGGACTTTGGCATCTGGCGTCGACGTCTGGAGCTACCGATGAATGCTTGTGTGTGCTATATTTATCTTTAGAACTTCACTGTACCATGCAATTGTCATAGATAAGTATTGATAAAATTGTAGGCAAGAATACATTTCATTCGCACTTCCATTTGATCGTTTTCTTCAACCATCTATTGACTTACAGGTTCTGGCGGATGGACATAGCAGGAACACCCATTTTCACCAGAAAAAATCTTGTAGCAAATCATTTACAGCAAGAATATCACTCGTGAACTATCTTCACTAAAATCGCGAAGAAGTCACACTGCTCTCAGCCTTCAGAACACGGTCAATGATTCACGTATACCACTATAAACTGGACTGCAGCCAACTCCGCTCAGACCCTTCACTCTCTTTGCCCCAGTTTCCCAAAACAGTTCGGACTTCGCTTTCTGAACAGTCACGTTCACTGCACTCTATTTTAGTCATATCTCCTTTGTCACATTTACAGCATCGTTAACGTGTTGTTTATAAGTTCTCCATATATAAAAATTGTTTTCATTGTTTCTGATTTTTATATCCAACATTTATTATTATTATTACTATCTGTTTCATAATTTTTAATATTACAATATTTGTCACGATGCCCCTCCATGATACATATTCGCTGTAAAGCATGCGGCTATAGGCAGGAAGATGCTGAATGAAACGCGTTTGGCTGTGAAGAGGGCAAGGCGCGAATCCTTCAATGATTACCGTAGAAGACTATTAATGTAAGTTCTCTCATAAGATTCTGATCATATGTAAAGGCTGTTGGTGACACCATCGTTAGTGGTCGTACTCTAATAGACGAGATAGCGACTAAAATTGAGAGTGGCAAAAAGCAGAAAGTCTGAACCATGTTTCCAGATGTTCCTTTACGAATGGAAATCGAGGGGTATTGCCCCAATTCAGTCATCGCACCACTGAAAAGACGAGTGAAATATACATTAATGTCAGTGGTGTTGAAAAGCAACTGAAATCGTCAGAACTAATCAACGTTCAGGGCCCGATGGAATCGCTATCAAATTCTATATTGAATTCGCGGTGAACTGGTATTTTAACCATAAGCTACTGTTGATCCCTTGAACAAAAAGACGTACCGAATAGCCGAAGAAAGTACAGGTATCACCAGTGTACAAGAAGGGCAGCAAAAGTGATCCACAAAACTACCGTCCTATTTCCCTGACATCCATTTGACGTCCTCCATGCCAACGAGCACGAATTTCGAAAATGTCGATCATGTGAAACCAAACCCACACTTCCCTCACATGACTTACTGAAAGCATGGATCAAGGTACTCAGATAGTTACAGTATTTCTCGAGTTCCGAAAAGCATTTGACTCGGTATCAAGTGTACGTGTACGCTTGATAAAGCGAAATTTGTGACTGGATTGAGGGATTTTTGGTATGGAGGACGCAGCAAATTATCTTGGATGGAGAGTCATCGATGTATGGGTGTGCCCCAGGGAAGTGTGTTCGGCCTCCTGCTATTCATGTTGTATATTAATGACCTTGCATACAATATAAACAATAACCTCAGATTTTTCGCAAAATAAGCAGTTATCTGTTACGAAGTACTGTCTCAAAAATCTGCTCATATATTCAGTTGAATCTTGATAAGATTTCTGAGAGGTGCAAACATTGGCAGTTTGCTTTAAATGTTCATAAATGTAAAACTGTGCATGCTTGAACATAAACGCAGATCCTAGACAGTCCTGCGGGTTGCGCTTTTGTACTTGACTACGAATGGCAGCTATGCAGCGTTCTCAATATGTTGCAAGCGTCGGCCGTGGCCAGACCAGTGTCCTGGTTATGTCGTAACTCGGTGACTTCGAACGTTGGCAAATTGTTAGTGCTCGTATGATGAGTGCTTTCGTAACCAAGGAAGCCGAAGTGTTTGGTGTTTAAAGCTGCATCATAAGGAACAGACACATCGCATACAGGTAAAACGGAGAAAATGGTTCAAATGGCTCTGAGCACTATGGGACTTAACATCTGAGGTCATCAGTCCCCTAGAACTTAGAACTACTTAAGCCTAACTAACCTAGGACATCACATACACCCATGCCCGAGGCAGGATTCGAACCTGCGACCGTAGCAATAGCGCGGTTCCGGACTGAAGCGCCTAGAACCGCTCGGCCACAACGGCCGGCAAAAAAGGAGAAACATCATCCGCTAAGTCACAACGTGGACGGAAACGTGTGTCGCATGATCGTGACAGACAATCTTTGAAGAGGACTGTGATGAAAAATAAGAGGACGACACCTGCAAAAGTCTGAATTGAATGTCGCACTCGCGTCCACTATCAGCACGAAGAAAACACTAAAGGAGTTCCATAAGAAGGAAATTTCGGGGCAAGCCGGAGTTCCAAAGCCAGTCATTAGTGATGCAAATGTATGAGGAATACCTAACATATAAAAAGTGTTCCTAAAGCCAGAAAACAGGGATTATGGACCAATGGAAGAAAGTCTTTTGACCGGACGAGTCTTGTTTCACACTTTTTCCAACTTCTGGCCGAGTTTACGTTCCAACAGTCGATACGACGGGAGTTCGGTGGTGATTTAGGCAGCCACGTCATAATATTACATAGCCTCACGGTTACTCTGGAAGGTCGCATTACTGCCATCTTTATGTGACCAGTTTGGCTGAACATGCCCGTCCGATGGTACAGTTGTAAGTAGGCTGTTTATATTTCCTTATTGGCAACGTTACGTAGCTCTCTGTATGAAAATCACTGACTGTGCTGTGTGCAGTCTGTGGCTAGTTTGCATTGTTGTCTGCCATTGTAGTGTTGGGCAGCTGGATGTGAACAGCGCGTAGCGTTGCGCAGTTGGAGGTTAGCCGCCAGCAGTGGTGGATGTGGGGAGAGAAATGGCGGAGTTTTGAAATTTGTAAGACTGGATGTCATGAACTGCTACGTATATTATGATTTTTCAACACTATTAAGGTAAATACATTGTTTGTTCTCTGTCAAAATCTTTCATTTGCTAACTATACCTACCAGTAGTTAGTGCCTTCCGTAGTTTGAATCTTTTATTTAGCTGGCAGTAGTGGCACTCGCTGTATTGCAGTAGTTCGAGTAACGAAGATTTTTGTGAGGTAAGTGATTTGTGAAAGGTATAGGTTAATGTTAGTCAGGGCCATTCTTTTGTAGGGATTATTGAAAGTCAGATTGCGTTGCGCTAAAAATATTGTGTCACTTTAGTGAATGCTTGAGTACGTTCAGTTTTGCTCAGCTGTTTGAAAAGCCAATAATGTAAGAGGTTTATCAGCACAGTAATTCATAAATTTTTCTAAGGGGACGTTTCACAGTGTTTGGTCCCGAATAGTGATGCTGCGTTCCAAGATGACAGTCTCCCTTTTCACACAGGTCGCATCGTCCAGGACTGATATTGTGATCACGAAGATGAATTGTCGTATCTCCTCTGGCAACTAATGCACCAGATTTCAATATAATTAAGCCTTTGTCATATACTTTGGAGAGAAGAGATTCTGGATACTATCCACTTGTCCGCAGCTCGTGGTCGTGCGGCAGCGTTCTCGCTTCCCGCGTCCGGGTTTCCGGGTTCGATTCCCGGCGGGGTCAGGGATTTTCTCTGCCTCGTGATGACTGGGTGTTGTGTGATGTCCTTAGTTAGGTTTAAGTAGTTCTAAGTTCTAGGGGACTGATGACCATAGATGTTAAGTCCCATAGTGCTCAGAGCCATTTGAACTATCCACTTGCATCTTCGTTACCCGAACTTTAAGGAAGATATCTATAACATTCCCTTGACAGTCATACAGGACCTGTATTTATCAATGCCGAGGCGGCTGATAGCTGTTCTGAAGGCCAATAGGTTTCCTAATAGGCATGGTAATATGTTTTTTGGTGTTTCCATACATTTGTCCGACCCGTGTAGCTGAGGGTGTGGCTCGTCTTTGCCAGGCACTGCTCATTCCTAGCGCGAAGCATGAGGGTGGGAAGGAATGACCGCAAGGAATGGCGTGCATTCAGGCATTTCATGTCGTGTGATCCGCCTCTGGGCTGGCCGTACAGTTTCGACTCCCGTTCTAGCAGCGCCCTGCCAGGCGAGTGACGCGAGGACGCTATCGGCTGCGTTCCACTTAGTGCGAGTCGGCGTACCATCGTTAGTGACTCACCCCTACAAATTCCTCTCCGTTGCAGAGGCGCCGGCTTTCACTGAGTATTACTGTCGCACAGCTGTCAGGGACCCGCTGCTTTTCCGCTATCTTGTGCTCGTCCTGGGGGAAACAGTTGTAGCTAAATGGTTCAAATGGCTCTGAGCACTATGGAACTTAACATCTATGGTCATCAGTCCCCTAGAACTTAGAACTACTTAAACCTAACTAACCTAAGGACATCACACAACATCCAGTCATCACGAGGCAGAGAAAAAACAGTTGTAGCTCGTGAGGTCGAAAGCGTGGAGCACATTGTTACGCGCCCGCTCAAGTATGCGAGCAGTGTTCAAAATATATATCGAACCTTCTGATTGCACAAATACAGGGTCATTACAAATGATTGAAGCGATTTCACAGCTCTACAATAACCTTATTATTTGAGATATTTTGAAAATGCTTTGCACACATACAAACACTCAAAAAGTTTTTTTAGGCACTCACAAATGTTCGATATGTGCCCCTTTAGTGATTCGGCAGACATCAAGCCGATAATCAAGTTCCTCCCACACTCGGCGCAGCATGTCCCCATTAATGAGTTCGAAAGCATCGTTGATGCGAGCTCGCAGTTCTGGCACGTTTCTTGGTAGAGGAGGTTTAAACACTGAATCTTTCACATAACCCCACAGGAAGAAATCGCATGGGGTTAAGCCGGGAGAGCGTGGAGGCCGTGACATGAATTGCTGATCATGATCTCTGCCGAGACCGATCCATCGGTTTTCCAATCTCCTGTTTAAGAAATGCCGAACATCATGATGGAAGTGCGGTGGACCACCATCCTGTTGAAAGATGAAGTCGGCGCTGTCGGTCTCCAGTTGTGGCATGAGCCAATTTTCCGCGGGCTACGCGTGAAACTTGCCTGCACGTGTTCAACCGTTTCTTCGCTCACTGCAGGCCGACCCGTTGATTTCCCCTTACAGAAGCATCCAGAAGCTTTAAACTGCACATACCATCGCCAAATGGAGTTAGCAGTTGGTGGATCTTTGTTGAACTTCGCCCTGAAGTGTCGTTGTGTCGTTGCACTGTTATGAGTGACTGATGTGAGTGCATATCAAGCACGACATACGCTTTCTCGGCTCCTGTCGCCATTTTGTCTCACTGCGCTCTCGAGCGCTCTGACAGCAGAAACCTGAAGTGCGGCTTCAGCCGAACAAAACTTTATGAGTTTTTCTACGTATCTGTAGTGTGTCGTGACCATATGTCGATGAAAGGAGCTACAGTGAATTTATGAAATCGCTTCAATCATTTGTAATAGCCCTGTACATTTACTCATTTGAAGGTAGACTCCTTGGTGATGAACACTCCTCTCCGAGCGCTCCCGCGATTGTTGGGAACACTCTTTGAACGCATCTTTTGGAATGCAGATCGGAAGGTCGGTCGCATTCCCGATGATGTCTCCTCTCAACTCAAATTGTGTTCGTTTCATTTTAAGCTTGGGAGATACTCAGTGTCTCACAGAGCCGTGTCGGGGGAGGAGAGAGCCCGATTAATGACAAGAATCTTGTGTCTGCCGAGTACAGTTTCAATCAGACGCTCAGAATGGCCGAGTGCGTAACCGTAACGGGGCGGTAACCATAATGGGGAGGTAAAATTTTATGTAGCAATCTAATGCTCACTCATGTCGCAACTACAATTTCTAGTACTCTGATATGGCGGCCCTCTATGACCAAAGTCTGCATTTGCTGAATGAGATTCTCGTTTGGCTTGTTGGGGGCCTGGTTGAACGTAGTTCGCTATCCATCCATGTGCGGTCATCTCTGATTGTTCATCGGCGAGTTGCTGAAAACCTGTAGAATATTGCAAGTGATTTCCACTTCAGTATCGCCAAGATTTTCGCAAAATTTTCTGCAGTATTGCTGGTCAGTTTGTTCTGCCATTTTAAAAGTAATTGGAATCTGAACGCCACCGAAGAAATTCAACTACGTTTCATTGGTTTATCTGGAAAGAAGGGACTCGATGCTTTTTGAATACACCTCGTAGTTTACTTGGCAGGAAACATCATCTGTGGAAAAACTGTGCGAATGACTAAGAAATAAATGTTGCCTCCTGGACTTCACTGGAATTTTTCTACTTATTGAGTTGTTCCAGGATATCTCACCGTTTTTGTCACTGTACCATATAGTGCAGCGAGGAAATACAGGAGCAAAATACAGAAAGATTTAAGCAGGGATGAGTGTCCAGAGAGCACAAGTGGCAGACCGTTGCTCTTGAAATCTGGGAAAGAATTCCGGTTGGCTCTACAATTTTAATCGATGAGACACAGACTGAGGTGACAAAAGTAATGGGCCACCTCCTAATAGCGTGTCGGACCTCCTATTGCCCGGCGTAATGCAACAGCTCGACGTGGCATGGACTGAACAAGTCGTTGAAAGTCTGCAGAAAAACTGAGCCATGCTGCCTCTATAGCCGTCCATAATTGCGGAAGTGTTGCCGGTGTGGGATTTCGTGCGCGAACATACCTCTGAATTATATTCCATAAATGTTCCATGGGATTCATGTCGGGCAATCTGGGTGGCCAAATCTTTCGCTCGAACTGTCAAGAATGTTCTTCAAAGCAATCACGAACAACTGTGGCCCGGTGGCATGACGCATTCTCATCCATAAAAATTCCATCGTTTTTCGGGAAGATGATCTCCAAGTAGCCAAACATAACTATTTCCATTTTTTAAGTTGCATTATATAAATTATGAATTATGAATTATATTGCCCTCAACTAGGCAGAAACAATTTGTGTAGGACCACTTTAACAATGATAAAGCACTATATTCTCTGTAACTTTAGAAAAGCTTTATATATTATATTCTTTATATTATTTTAAATATCAATAACAGCTGCATACCAATAAGATTGTGACAGCAAAAAGTCTTTGCTATTAGATTTAATAGCGTGTGACCCACCTTACATTTCAAGGCGTGGGTTACTCTGTACTGTTAATGAAATAAATAAAATACTAAATCATTTCCAGCCAATGGTAAGTTCAGTTGGACAAGAGGACGCAGTCCTTTCCACGTAAACACAGCTCACACCATTATGGATCCACCACCAACTTGTACAGTGCCTTGTTGACAACTTGGGTCCGTGTCATGAGGTCTGCATCGCACTCGAACACTACCACTATCTCTTACCACCTGCAATCAGGAATCATCCGACTAAGTTACGGTTTTCCAGTAGTCTAGTGTCCAATCGACATGGTCACGAACGCAGAATAGGCTCTTCAGGCGATGTCGCGCTGTTAGCAAAGGCACTCTCGTTGATCATCGGCTGCCATAGCCCATTAAAGCCAAATTTCTCCGCATTGCTTTGAAGGATACGTTCGTCGTACGTCCCACATTGATTTCTGCAGTTATTTCATGCACAGTTGATTGTCAGTTAGCACTGACAACTCTACACAAATTCCGCTGGTCTCACTCTTTTAAATTTTGCATGGAATGACCTATCTAAATGTCAAAATCGGTGCAGTCGTTTGCCCTCAGCTTATCGTCAAAGTTCGTTCATTTTTACCAGCGTGGGTAAAAAGTCTGCTCCAACGTCTGTAACTCAAAAACGGCTACGTTATCAAAGTACAGAGAAAGAAAATTCCTGTTACAAAGGCATCTAGTTTTTCTGTTTAAGGTACTACGAAGTGTTCATACACTTGAAAGTCAAAGTAATTCCATTTTGTTTATTTTTTTGTAAGTAATAATTATTTAATGAAATGAAATTTCCAGTGGAAAGACGACTCTCTAATGAGCACATATGTGCTCTCTGTGTGTAGGTTTTTAATTTTATTCGTCATCATCATCATCATCAGTTAAGATTGATTATGCCTTTCAGCCTTCAGTCTGCAGCATAGCCCCCCTTATACAGTTCCTCCATGATCCCCTATTCAGTGCTAACATTGGTGCCTCTTCTGATGATAAACCTATTACTTCAAAATCATTCTTAACCGAATCCAGGTACCTTCTCCTCGGTCTGCCCCGACTCCTCCTACCCTCTACTGCTGAATCCATGAGTCTCTTGGGTAACCTTGCTTCTCCCATGCGTGTAACATGACCCCACCATCTAAGCCTGTTCGCCCTGACTGCTACATCTATAGAGTTCATTCCCAGTTTTTCTTTTATTTCCTCATTGTGGACACCCTCCTGCCATTGTTCCCATCTACTAGTACCTGCAATCATCCTAGCTACTTTCATATCCGTAACCTCAACCTTGTTGATAAGGTAACCTGAATCCACCCAGCTTTCGCTCCCATACAACAAAGTTGGTCGAAAGATTGAACGGTGCACAGATAACTTAATCTTGGTACCGACTTCCTTCTTGCAGAAGAGAGTAGATCGTAGCTGAGCGCTCACTGCATTAGCTTTGCTACACCTCGCTTCCAGTTCTTTTACTATGTTGCCATCCTGTGAGAATATGCATCCTAAGTACTTGAAACTGTCCACCTGTTCTAACTTTGTTCCTCCTATTTGGCACTCAGTCCGTTTATATTTCTTTCCCACTGACATTACTTTCGTTTTGGAGATGCTAATCTTCATACCATAGTCCTTACATTTCTGATCTAGCTCTGAAATATTATTTTCCAAACTTTCAATCGGATCTGCCATCACAACTAAGTCATCCGCATATGCAAGACTGCTTATTTTGTGTTCACATATCTTAATCTCACCCGGCCAGTCTATTGTTTTCAACATATGATCCATAAATAATATGAACAACAGTGGAAACAGGTTGCAGCCTTGTCTTACCCCTGAAACTACTCTGAATCATGAACTCAATTTACCGTCAACTCTAACTGCTGCCTGACTATCCATGTAAAGACCTTTAATTGCTTGCAAAAGTTTGCCTCCTATTCCATAATCTTGTAGAACAGACAATAACTTCCTCCTAGGAACCCGGTCATATGCCTTTTCTAGATCTATAAAGCATATATACAATTCCCTGTTCCACTCATAACACTTCTCCATTATTTGCCTTAAGCTAAAGATCTAGTCCTGACAACCTCTAAGAGGCCTAAACCCACACTGATTTTCATTTTCATATGATTTTATTCGTTCATTTGTAATTTTACTCGTTTTTGTCCGTGCCTTAATTGGTAAGGTCGGATTGCTAAAATGAAAACGAAGTACAGTGTAATGACCAATAATTATTTATGTATGAGTAGTATAAAGATTTGTACAAATGAACAAATAAAAGGGTATGACAACACTGAAAAGAATTCAAATAGGGAGATTAACATTTTATCAATATTATCGCGTTCATATGGGAGACTGCGGTATGTCCTGGTCCAGCATCCGATCTCCTGGATTTATTGCGGCACCTTCACCTACTTCCTCATCCTGGAAGATATCTTCTATCTCTTCCGCATTCTTGTCGGGCCTAATTTCTGGGGCGTTCTCGCAAGATAAGCCTCAAACGTGTTTGCACGTCGAGGAGCAGTTCAGTCCAGATTTGCGACATCCACATATTGCTGTGCATCCTGTTTTCTATGCACAGGAAACCATCTTCAGTAGCGTATGTGATGCCGCATCTTCCGTATCCGTCACGGGAAACGAGCCTAATAAGTTTTTCTTCCAACCCGATTGACATGGATCTGTTTTCTTCCCCAGTAAAGATTGCACTTGATAGTAGGATCACGATGAGTGCTACCTTGCTGCATCCGATGTCGGCGGTAGCCTTTCATGTTTCTCGCGGCAGATGTTACAAAAAAGTCCAAAGTCGCACAGTTAGAATTCCCATACAGTGCTAACATCAGCTCTTCTCGAGCCTGTGCTGTTAAGTCTTGTCTGAGGATTTAACAAGTCCAGCAGCTCGCACTTTTCAGGTGTGGCTCTTGCTCCTTAAGGTTTAGTAATTTCCCTTTTCCTTAGCCAAAAGATGAGGATGTGGGGTCATATCCTGTGAAAGAATGGCTGAAAAGACGAAAAACCAGGATAGAAATTGAAAGAATTACTGTAGTACCACACCCCTGGTGATTTCTCTCTTCTCGGTTTATGGAAGTACAAGCTGTTGCAGTTGTTTCCTCAACCTGTTTGGAGAACAAGCACACCAATGTCCGCGTTTACGATAGTCACAGTGTCAGACTCAGTAGCTTGGGAAATAGCTCTTTCCACAATTAATGAATCAACATCTTCTCCCTGCAGCACTTGAGTACGTCCATCCTCAAATTTCCTCATGAGCATAAAAATCAAGTTGTTCTTGTTGCTCTTATTTGGCAGAGCCTTTTCACGTGCGACTGCAGCATTTATAATTTCAGCGAAAATTACATCTGTGAAGAGCCTGGTGTCTTTAAACGCCTTTTAAGAGACTATGTTCCCCTTTGCGAAGCATCACTTGGGTAGACAAAAATTCAGAAGTTGAACGTCTTCTTTCCCCATCATTGTTCTTATCAGACTAATTAGTAATCAGGGAGAAACTGCCATGATTCCTCCCACGGAAAGGACAGTATTCAACCCGTCAATCGTGTAAATGTTAAAATCGGCATTATGAGACATTAGTTTGATGAATCCTTCACTGGTTATGTTACGACGCTCAGGCCGTGCAGCCGAGGACCTCTCAAAAACCGAAGCTTCCATTATTGGAGCTGCGAATCCAAATGCACTCAAGAGCGTCGACAATAAGTCTTGACCTGAATCTTTTGTACATGAAAATATTGAGCCTAATCAACAGTGAAATCACTGCATGTGACAAAGCAACACAGTTATTTTGTTATTTATCTAGAGTTCATTTTGACTTACAAAAAACTGAAAAACTAGATGCCTTTGTAACAGGAAATTTCATGGTCTATAACTATGATAACTTGACGTTTTTCATTTGAAGTAGCCGTTCTTGAGTTACAGGAATGGAGCCAACTTTTTAGCCAAGCTGGTAAAAATGAAAGAATTTTGCCAACAAACTGTGGCCAAGTAGCGGTACAGATTTTGTCGTTTAAATAGAGCATTCGATGAAAAATTCAGTGCTCTTTCATTTTGTACAGGTAGCATTTTCTAGTAGGATGCATAGTTTCCGAGTAATAGTACAGAAACCTGAAAAATGTGCCAAAATTTCTTGTTTTTTTTTTGGCCTCAAATGGTTGTCCCGAGTGTTTTGGAGGTCGAAAATTTGGATTCATCATACAGTCAACTATATATACAAGATAAAAAAAATGAAATCTTCTACCTCATTTTTGTAAGTAAATGACCTTTTTTGTGACAGCGTTACTGGACTAACTCTCAGATATCTGAGGACTTCTCGTGTCAATTTCGTCCCTTTGTAACGTCAAACTTAGCCGTATATTCAATGTGATCGAGATGCTCACAAATCTTGTTTATACACTACATTGTATTAGTGTACACTTAAGGTGAACTGTCTTTCTTTACACTAAGTGCAGATATTTTATTAGTCGTCCTTTATAATGTTTACAGTTCCACTTCGAAGATACTCTGTCCGGTCTGTAATCTTACTTAGTACAATGAAGACAACGAACAATATGTTGTAAGAAAGTCTGCCATCCATTAACTTGCAATTGGTACAGTAAAAAGCAATATTTAGGGTTAAATTGTCTGTAAATTCACCAGAAACTCTTTCATAAAATAATGATATAACTGTACGAATGAGTACACAGCTAAATCGTTTTAGTTAATGATGCACAGTGGCACATTAAATCAAATAAAAATAAATTTCACATGAATATTAAATTTACTTCTTTTTTCTCTGTCGAATGCTTCATCGTGTTACCAAACGAGTAATTAGACCACCAGATTGAGCTTATTAGAACAGCACTGAGCAGACAGAGTTTTGTTCTTCCGTTAATAGCTTTGACCGCTATCGTATGAACACAGTGTTTTGTTTATTCCCGGCGTTCTTTCGGTCAATTACGCTAATGGCCTGTAGCACGGGACTAGTTAAACTGGTTTTTAATTTCGTGCGCCCCAGCTGCTGCCGGTGATGTAGGGCACAAAATGACAAAAACGGTGTCTATGTTTGAACTTCAATGGTTTATCTAAAGCAGCAGTCCACCGTCTGGGACACGAAAGGCATGAGTTACCGATAACCGATGAATACAAATAGCTTTTAATCACTGGCCTTTTCAGGAGTATTTTGCAGCTTAAAGTGGCCCATTTGCCACGCAGATTTGCATATTAACAAAGAGCACTTGTTTTTCTACTGCCAGCCGTTATAATTATGTGGTGACATTTTGAAGCAGGATGAGAAGTAATTCTGTCACCGCTCTGATAAGGTGCTGTTTTCCCGCGCTCGAACCGCGCGACCGCTACGGTCGCAGGTTCGAATCCTGCCTCGGGCATGGATGTGTGTGATGTCCTTAGGATAGTTAGCTTTAAGTAGTTCTAAGTTCTAGGGGACTGATGACCACAGAAGGTGAGTCCCATAGTGCTCAGAGCCATTTGAACCATTTTTTCCCGCTCTCCTGGTGCCGAGCACTTTGAAGATTTCAACAACGTTCCCCATAGCGTCAGTCTTGCGCATTTGCATCTTGACCTCGCTTTGGACGTGACTGGTCAGTGCTTGGTGGAGAATGTCGTGGTTCACTTTTGTTCTCTTCCTTTCTGATTGACTGACGTATGAAATGAGAGTAAGAAGGCCGCACCTATGTCTCTCTTCGCCTTATGTCTGATTATTTCCCTTCTCACGTTTTTAATGTTTTTCCGAAATTCACGATCAAATACCAGAATCACTTCCCACGAGTTTTTTTTAAATGTCTGTCCTAGCTCCTCAGATTTATCCAATCGTTTCATTAGCGACAACATAATGTCGTTAGAGACTCAGAAATTCTCGTACATTAATGACGCTTTATGTGCAGGATGATAAATACGGTAATAAAGAGATTAGAATCTGGAAATTTGTGGTAAGGTCTTATTGGACCAATCTGCTGAGGTCGTGGGTCCCTAAGCTTACGCACTACTTAATTTAACTTAAACTGACTTACACTAAGGACAACACACACCGCCATGCCCGAGGGAGGACTCGAACCTCTGACGGGGGGAGCCGCACGGACCGTCACAAGTCGTCCTAGACCGCGCGGCTACCCCGTGCGGCAAAGAGATTAGAAAAATTTAAGTTTCATGGAATTGATAACTTTACACACAAGTAATTGGAATTACAATTCGAAGCAAAACAGTCGAGTAGATATTGGCTCTAAAAGGCATACATGAAGAGCTACGGCCACTTCTTCACCTTTGATACTGCGAAACAAATCTTTTCCACCGCAAGTTCTTTGCTTGCCATATTTTGGGAGGGAGTAATATGGACCAAACCAATAAAAAATTGTCTAGTGGGCATTAGCTCTAAAGTGCAGACCTTAAGAGCTATGATTACTTGGTCAGTAGAAGAGATTTTTTTAACGGCAGCGAAGATGAACAAATGCTCATAGCTTTTTAGGTATGGTACACGATTTGCTACCCACGTTTACCGGACTTTTTTGTTTTGTCTTAGCCCACGCTGCTTGGTACTTTTAGCGGACAATACTTATGTTATAACAAATCCTATTATAGACGAGCAACAGAAGAGATTGTTAATGTAGTTTTTCAAAGAATTAGTAAGTGATTCTCTGAAAATGGGCTCTCCCTTTATTTTGAGAAAACGTTACAACGTACTTGCTGTTACTTAATCTGTCTTATGTGACAAGTGTAGCAAGCCCTAGCATTATGTCAGTGTTGAATCTTAAAATCCAGGTTTAATATGCTTCCTGTTATCTTTTTTATAGTCTTCCTATGGTCCCTGTCTGAATATTAACAATGTCTGTTCGCGACGGAAATTTTATTGCTGTTTATAATATTTAATCTGACAGCGTTTTACATTAAATCTGACTGCATTTCGAAACTGAGTTCAACTGCAAACAGCAGTTACTTACAGTTCCTGCGCCACGCAAACAACTTTAATAATGTATCATGAATCGTAGTCCTCTTCGCCTGGAGATTTCTCTAGTAACTCCTTTAAAGTAATTAATCTGTTTGTTTTGTTACTTATGATGACTTGGTGTTGTGATACGTTGCGTCGTTCTATCTGTACTGCAATTTGTTGTCCATGGACCCGGTTAAAAATGAAAAGAAGTGTCTACAATAACTTGCTTTTATTATTCTCATTCATATTTCATTTAAGTTGTGACACCAAGTATAATCGTACAATTTGTGACTTGACTGCACAATTTCTATTCACTTAGTGAAAATAAACTTCTTCACACCTCTATAACCATACATCAGTTCTCTCTTAAATTTTCTTTATTTTTTTCCGTCAGTTAACCCATTAGTCCCAGTCAAATTAACCACTCTTATTATGTCACTTCTAGATACCGTCACGTTTCAACACACTGTATTCAATTCTGTTCAACAAAAATATAGTCATACCAACTACTGATGTAGCACATTAACAGGAATCGTAAATAGGACACATATTGCCGAAATCTTGAAGAGGAATAAGCACATGTATTACTAAGATGTGCAAAAACTAAATTCAGCTACTCCTGCTCTTCGTATAATTACTAGACTTGAAAACAAACGAATCAACCTCCTGAAATTTTTGCTTACTTCCACTCGTTAGTGTCTTACGGAATAATTTTATTGGGTAACTGATCGCTTAAGGAGAAAGTACTACTATCGAAAAGCTAGCAGTAAGAAATAGTGTGCCAGCCAGATTGGTCGAGCGGTTCTAGGCGCTACAGTCTGGAAGCGCGTGACCGCTACCGTTGCAGGTTCGAATCCTGCCTCGGGCGTGGACGTGTGTGATGTCCTTAGGTTAGTTAGATTTAAGTAGTTCTAAGTTCTAGGGGACTGATGACCTCAGATGTTAAGTCCCATAGTGCTCAGAGCCATATGAATCATTTTTTTTAAAGAAATAGTGTGCCGTTCATAGGGACTGAATTCGAAGCGGGTCTCATCTCTGGGGACTATTCTACTCCAGTCATTGACACTCCAGGCCGAAGGGGTGTCTGAAAATGTCCAGGACAGCGGTGGGGTATCAGCTATAGAAGAGGAGAGATTGACAGATCAGCTATTGCGCGACATTTAGCAAGAGTAATAGAAGGCAGATTTCAGACTACCTAACAGATCGAAACGAAAATTTCTGTTCCGACACTGACAGTATTGAGTGTTTATGGAAAAAGTTTAAGGTAATCGTAAAATGCGTTTTAGACAGGCACGTGCCGAGTAAAACTGTGAGAGACGGGAAAAACCCACCGTGGTTCAACAACAAAGTTAGGAAACTACTGCGAAAGCAAAGAGAGCTTCACTCCAAGTTTAAACGCAGCCAAAACCTCTCAGACAAACAGAAGCTAAACGATGTCAAAGTTAGCGTAAGGAGGGCTATGCGTGAAGCGTTCAGTGAATTCGAAAGTAAAATTCTATGTACCGACTTGACAGAAAATCCTAGGAAGTTCTGGTCTTACGCTAAATCAGTAAGTGGCTCGAAACAGCATATCCAGACACTCCGGGATGATGATGGCATTGAAACAGAGGATGAAACGCGTAAAGCTGAAATACTAAACACCTTTTTAAAAAGCTGTTACACGGAGGAATACCGCACTGGAGTTCCTTCTCTAAATCCTCGCACAAACGAAAAAATGGCTGACATCGAAATAAGTGTCCAAGGAATAGAAAAGCAACTGGAATCACTCAACAGAGGAAAGTCCACTGGACCTGACGGGATACCAATTCGATTCTACACAGAGTACGCGAAAGAACTTGCCCCCCTTCTAACAGCCGTGTACGGCAATTCTCTAGAGGAACGGAAGGTTCCAAATGATTGGAAAAGAGCACAGGTAGTCCCAGTCTTCAAGAAGGGTCGTCGAGCAGATGCGCAAAACTATAGACCTATATCTCTGACGTCGATCTGTTGTAGAATTATAGAACATGTTTTTTGCTCGAGTATCACGTCGTTTTTGGAAACCCAGAATCTACTCTGTAGGAATCAACATGGATTCCGGAAACAGCGATCGTATGAGACTCAACTCGCTTTATTTGTTCATGAGACCCAGAAAATATTAGATACAGGCTCCCAGGTAGATGCCATTTTCCTTGACTTCCGGAAGGTGTTCGATACAGTTCAGCACTGTCGCCTGATAAACAAAGTAAGAGCCTAGGGAATATCAGACCAGCTGTGTGGCTGGATTGAAGAGTTTTTAGCAAACAGAACACAGCATGTTGTTATCAATGGAGAGACGTCTACAGGCGTTAAAGTAACCTCTGGCGTGCCACAGGGGAGTGTTATGGGACCATTGCTTTTCACAATATATATATAAATGACCTAGTAGATAGTGTCGGAAGTTCCATGCGGCTTTTCGCGGATGATGCTGTAGTATACAGAGAAGTTGCAGCATTATAAAATTGTAGCGAAATGCAGGAAGATCTGCAGCGGATAGGCACCTGGTGCAGGGAGTGGCAACTGACCCTTAACACAGACAAATGTAATGTATTGCAAATACATAGAAAGAAGGATCCTTTATTGTATGATTATATGATAGCGTAACAAACACTGGTAGCAGTTACTTCTGTAAAATATCTGGGAGTATGCGTGCGGAACGATTTGAAGTGGAATGATCATATAAAATTAATTGTTGGTAAGGCCGGCAGAAGTGGCCGTGCGGTTAAAGGCGCTGCAGTCTGGAACCGCAAGACCACTACGGTCGCAGGTTCGAATCCTCCCTCGGGCATGGATGTTTGTGATGTCCTTAGATTAGTTAGGTTTAACTAGTTCTAAGTTCTAGAGGACTAATGACCTCAGCAGTTGAGTCCCATAGTGCTCAGAGCCATTTGAACCATTTTTGAATTGTTGGTAAGGCGGGTACCAGGTTGAGATTCATTGGGAGAGTCCTTAGAAAATGTAGTCCATCAACAAAGGAGGTGGCTTACAAAACACTCGTTCAACCTATACTTGAGTATTGCTCGTCAGTGTGGGATCCGTACCAGATCGGGTTGACGGAGGAGATAGAGAAGATCCAAAGAAGAGCGGCGCGTTTCGTCACAGGGTTATTTGGTAACCGTGATAGCGTTACGGAGATGTTTAGCAAACTCAAGTGGCAGACTGCAAGAGAGGCGCTCTGCATCGCGGTGTAGCTTGCTCGCCAGGTTTCGAGAGGGTTCGTTTCTGGATGAGGTATCGAATATATTGCTTCCCCCCCTACTTATACCTCCCGAGGAGATCACGAATGTAAAATTAGAGAGATTCGAGTGCGCACGGAGGCTTTCAGACAGTCGTTCTTCCCGCGAACCATACGCGACTGGAACAGAAAAGGGAGGTAATGACAGTGGCACGTAAAGTGCCCTCCGCCACACACCGTTGGGTGGCTTGCGGAGTATAAATGTAGATGTAGATAATTTGCAGTCAAGAGAACGCCACATTCAGTTTGGTAGGAAATAAGTGCTGGCAGTCACAAGCGGACACAGGGAGGCCATAGAGATAGTTAAACATCCAGGAATTTCAGTACGAAGGAGGAGGGCGTAAAATTGGATGACATCTGGATCCTGGTGCTGACGAAGGCCTGAACGAGTCTTCCACGACGAGATAGTAACAACAGCGGACGACGGATATCGACAACGGCCAGTTGCGCTTGGATATTCGAACATGTGACGTGACGCCACCACATGTGAACACGCGAACAAGGAATTTTGCTACAGTCAGTTGGGACCCAGTACGTGAATCGGACACTCAAAGAAGTTACGATCCCCCTCGAAAATGTTGTCTTTAGATGGGGACGATACTTTGCGTTTTAATGTCAAAACCATCCGACTACGGCATAGTAGCCTGGAACTGCAGTAAGGAAGCTGCCTTTGGAAATACTTGCAGGTACTTAAAAAGCGGTACCCTTCACCAAAAGACAAAATCATTTATTGGTCTGCACAACGGCAAGCTAAATTACTATTATCACGATATGTACACTACTGGCCGTTAAAATTGCTACACCACGAAGATGACGTGCTACAGACGCGAAATTTAACCGACAGGAAGAACATGCTGTGATATGCAAATGATTAGCTTTTCATTCACACAAGGTTGGCGCTGGCTGCGACACCTACAACGTGCTGACATGAGGAAAGTTTCCAACCGATTTCTCATACACAAACAGCAGTTGACCGGCGTTGCCTGGTAAAACGTTGTTGTGATTCCTCGTGTAAGGAGGAGAAATGCGTACCATCACGTTTACGACTTTGATAAAGGTCGGATTGTAGCCTATCGCGATTGCAGTTTACCGTATCGCGACATTACTGCTCGCGTTGGTCGAGATCCAATGACTTAGCAGAATATGGAATCGATGGGTTCAGGAGGGTAATACGGAACACCGTGCTCGATCCCAACGGCCTCGTATCACTAGCAGCCGAGATGACAGGTATCTTATCCGCATGGCTGTAACGGATCATGCAGCCACGTCTCGATCCCTGAGTCAGCACATGGGGATCTTTGCAAGACAACAACCACTTGCACGAACAGTTCGAGTACGTTTGCAGCAGCGTGGACTAACAGCTCGGAGAACATGGATGCGGTTACCCATGACGCTGCATCACAGACAGGAGCGCCTGCGATGGTGTACTCAACGACGAATCTGGGTGCACGAATGGCAAAACGCCATTTTTTCGGATGAATCCAGGTTCTGTTTACAGCATCATGATGGTCGCATCCGTGTTTGCGACATCGCGGTGAACGCACATTGGAAGCGTGTATTCGTCATCGCCATACTGGCGTATCACCCGGCGTGATGGTGTGGGGTGCCATTGGTTACACGTCTCGGTCACCTCATGTTCGCATTGACGGCACTTTGAGCAGTGGACGTTACATTTCAGATGAGTTACGACCCGTGGGTCTACCCTTCATTCGATCCCTGCGACACCCTACATTTCAGCAGGATAATGCACTACCGCATGTTGCAGGTCCTGTACGGGCCTTTCTGGATACAGAAAATGTTCGACTGCTGCCCTGGCCAGCACATTCTCCAGATCTCTCACCAATTGAAAACGTCTGGTCAATGGTGGCCGAGCAACTGGCTCGTCACAATACGCCAGTCACTACTCTTGATGACTGGCCTGGGTGGCTGAGCGGTTCTAGGCGCTACAGTCTAGAACCGCGCGACCGCTACGGTCGCAAGTTCGAATCCTGCCTCGGGCATGGGTGTGTGTAATGTCTTTAGGTTAGTTAGGTTTAAGTAGTTCTAAGTTCTAGGGGACTGATGACCTCAGAAGTTAAGTCCCATAGTGCTCAGAGCCATTTGAATCATTTGAACCACTCTTGATGAACTGTGGTATCGTGTTGAAGCTGCATGGGCAGCTATACCTGTACACGCCATTCAAGCTCTGTTTAACTCAATCCCCAGGCGTATTAAGGCCGTTATTCTCAGGATCTATGCACCCAAATTGCGTGAAAATGTAGTCACATGTCAGTTCTAGTATAATATATTTGTCCAATGAATGCCCGTTTATCATCTGCATTTCTTCTTGGTGTAGCAATTTTAATGGCCAGTAGTGTACTTTTATCACGATATATAATATTGTCGTCCTCCCAGTTATTTCCCGTAACGCGCGTCTGACGCCTGCTCACGCTGCGATCCACGGCAAGTAGCGGGGAGCGCGGTCGCTCCGGTGCTGATCGTTTGCGACGCTGCCAACGCATAGGTGCGCAGTAACCTGCGAGCTGTGCTCGCTATACCACACGCCTACAAGGAAAAGAAAAAATAAACTAAACTGAGCTTTGAAAGGTGTGCTAGCTTTAAACGGAACCGTACTTTTCGCCTGTAATAAGTTTCTGTTGTGGTGACTGCTGCCTCTGTGTGGGCGTGGCCCATCAGGTCCTGGCGGTGGGCGGCGTGGCGGGTTTACTACGGCCGGTGGTGGACTGCGCTTCCACGGCCTCATCCGCACTTTGGCAGGTTGACTTTTACCGCTCGATGGACACTACTGTGGCTACCTCTTTCATGCGGAGAGAGGGTTTTTTATCGTATCGCCATGCGACTTTGTATCGGTCTAGGTAGGGCTGGTCCACTGATATGCGCAGTCGGTAGTGTTGTAGAAATACCCGTTTCGTCGTTGCGAAGTGTTTGAAAACAAAAATAATCTGTTTTCCGTGCCGTGTAGTTCCATTCGGTCGCATCACGTCCATTTGCCTTCGGACATCCGTGAGAAAATATTGAGAAGATCGCAGGAGCTCGGAATGTTGTTCGAAAAAGTATCCTGGTGGATTCAGATCTACGCCATACACCAGCACTACTGGGCACGCCAGCAGGTCCTTTTTTACAGCCGGCCGCTGGTGGCCGAGCGTTTCTAGGCGCTACAGTCTGGAACCGCGCGACCGCTACGGTAGCAGGTTCGAATCCTGCCTCGGGTATGGATGTGTGTGTTGTCCTTAGGTTAGTTAGGTTTAAGTAGTTCTAAGTTCTAGGGGACTTATGACCTCAGCAGTTGAGTCCCATAGTGCTCAGAGCCATTTGAACCATTTGAACCTTTTTTACATCACTACTCAGTTCCAGCAGCAGGCACTGTAAGGACCGAAATGTCACGGTGTGCCAAATCAGTTTTTTGGTAGCGATGATGTTCTCCGATAACACTCATATCTTCTCCGATATCACTCACATCCTGATAAGTATAGTGGAACAAACTTTCACTTTTCCATTTCGTCCAGTGACTGAGCTCGCCGTAAAAGTGATCTTGATTTTAATACTAAGGAGATCGCTGTTGAGAGAATGTATACACCACTTCTCTGCAGTGTTAATCACTTCCTGGTGGAGGGTATTCTATACACACCCAGTATTTTTAATTGCACTGTTTCTCTGTGCGTATTGCCATTTCGTGGTGGAACTGCATATTGCGGGTCGCTGCACATCCAGGATGTGCGAGTTCATATCATTGTAAGTGCAGGAAAAGGAATACCGCCAGATCGAGACAAAAGAAAGAAAGCGTTTCCTGGCGAACTGAAAGACGAGTTGCAGAATTACTGCGGAGCTTTCGCCGCGCGTCGTCGGCGTCGCCGTGGTCAGAGCGGGGAGCTGCCGTGACAAAGGCAGGAGGCCGCCTCTCCGGCAGCGCCGCCGCCCCCACCGCCCCCACCGCCTCATCGATCGCTTGGCGCCGCAATGCAGGCGCCTGAGTCCAGGTTAGGGAGGCCATCCGAAACACACCGCGCTCTCAACCACGCGCGCACTGCCCTGTTCCCGCTTCCCTGCCAACCAGTTACACTTGGGTGACACATGCAGTCGCCAAGGCTCTGCGTTCCCCAAGTAAGTCAGTAACAGATAATTTCCTGGTAGCGCCGATGTCCCTATCCTTGCCGTTATTGTGGGCATTATTGCTAGCCTCCGGTATCCCGGCTTTTTGCTTTAGGTAGTCTGGTGGAACGGTCTTCCCATAACCCTCGTAATGGGTTGTGGTGGAGGCCTCTGAAGCTAAGTTTACGGCTTGTGACTTCGGTAGGTGATTTCCAGCACCTGCTGTAAAGTCGTATATCCACTTGCAAATAGACTTCCACAAGTCAAAATGGTTCAAATCGCTCTGAGCACTATGGGACTTAACTTCTGAGGTCATCAGTCCCCTAGAACTTAGAACTACTTAAACCTAGCTAACCTAAGGACATCGCACACATCAATGCCCGTGGCAGGATTCGAACCTGCGACCGTAGCGGTCACGCGGTTTCAGACTGTAGCGCCTAGAACCGCTCGGCCACCCCAGCCGGCTTCCACAAGTCGTTTGCAGAAGCTACGAGGGGTGTTCAGCAAGTAATACAACAAAATGAGTCCATTTGAGATTTCAGTATACCATATTATCCTCCAGTCTTTGCCTATGAAATCCTATTTTTCAACATAATCTCCTGTCACTGTGGCGGGCCCACGCCATTTTGGCGGGGGGGTCTACATAATGGCATCGTACCACTCTATTGGACGACGTCGGAACTCGCCGCGCATCAGTAAGCCGCGCATCATCTACATCTACATTTATACTCCGCAAGCCACCCAACGGTGTGTGGCGGAGGGCACTTTACGTGCCACTGTCATTACCTCCCTTTCCTGTTCCAGTCGCGTATGGTTCGCGGGAAGAACGACTGTCTGAAAGCCTCCGTGCGCGCTCGAATCTCTCTAATTTTACATTCGTGATCTCCTCGGGAGGTATAAGTAGGGGGAAGCAATATATTCGATACCTCATCCAGAAACGCACCCTCTCGAAACCTGGCGAGCAAGCTACACCGCGATGCAGAGCGCCTCTCTTGCAGAGTCTGCCACTTGAGTTTGTTAAACATCTCCGTAACGCTATCACGGTTACCAAATAATCCTGTGACGAGACGCGCCGCTCTTCTTTGGATCTTCTCTATCTCCTCCGTCAACCCGATCTGGTACGGATCCCACACTGATGCGCAATACTCATGTATAGGTCGAACGAATGTTTTGTAAGCCACCTCCTTTGTTGATGGACTACATTTTCTAAGGACTCTCCCAATGAATCTCAACCTGGTACCCGCCTTACCAACAATTAATTTTATATGATCATTCCACTTCAAATCGTTCCGCACGCATACTCCCAGATATTTTACAGAAGTAACTGCTACCAGTGTTTGTTCCGTTATCATATAATCATACAATAAAGGATCCTTCTTTCTATGTATTCGCAATACATTACATTTGTCTATGTTAAGGGTCAGTTGCCACTCCCTGCACCAAGTGCCTATCCGCTGCAGATCTTCCTGCATTTCGCTACAATTTTCTAATGCTGCAACTTCTCTGTATACTACAGCATCATCTGCGAAAAGCCGCATGGAACTTCCGACACTATCTACTAGGTCATTTATATATATTGTGAAAAGCAATGGTCCCATAACACTCCCCTGTGGCACGCCAGAGGTTACTTTGACGTCTGTAGACGTCTCTCCATTGATAACAACATGCTGTGTCCTGTTTGCTAAAAACTCTTCAATCCAACCACACAGCTGGTCTGATATTCCGTAGGCTCTTACTTTGTTTGTCAGGCGACAGTGCGGAACTGCATCGAACGCCTTCCGGAAGTCAAGGAAAATAGCATCTACCTGGCACTGCTTGGCGCCAAGTGCTTCCTTTATTGGGCGAAATAGATGGAAGCTCTTTATGGTATTCTGTTCGGTAGTGAGGAACGCAGCAGGCACACGCCCAGCTGGACGACGACTTTCTCGTCACTACCAACAGAGACGTCCAGTGTTGGTTGTGATCCGTCGATCACATCTTATGCAACACTGCAGGGGTCACGGCTCTGTGCGGCTGTACGGCACGCCAGCGATGTGACAGGTATGCGCGACCTGGTTGGGCGACACCGTCTCGCCCAGCGACTCACTGTCACTGCCAGTTCTCCGTAGACATTCTGCAGGTGCCTATGAATATCTATGATGCTCTGGTTTTCCGTCAAAAGAAATTCAATGGCAGCTTGGAATGCCTCTCCGTTACAGACGTCATTTTGAAGGCTACGTACAGCGCCTCCACATGTCGCAACTCCGTGAAACTTTAGGAGTTGAGGCAGGAATATTCCACGATGTCCAACAACAAGTTCTGCAGCTTTTATACCGAAACTGACAGAGAAAAAAGTGTTGCATCACTTATTGAACGCTCCTCGAGCGTCTGCAAATTTTTCGACGTGGAAACATCTCCAGCAAGTCGACTTACTCAACTTCCGACAACTTTCAGAAGTAGTTTCCGCAAGTTAGTACAAACAGCTTCTTGGATCTTGTTGCAAATACTTGCCAGACTTTCGAGTTGTGTGAAGTTTTTTGAAACTTCGATCCTCTTTGATAAGTTTTGTGTGTTCAGTATCAGTACACAAATGTCGGTGTCAGAAAAGTGAGTTGCACAAAGACATGTTGGCCTGAAACAAATCTACGTTTGAAACCCTGAAATAAATATAACTGGCCACCGCCATCCAAGGAAGTAGGGGATTCTGAATGGCAGTACAGACGTCTTTCAGTTTTAACTTTTTTTGTACTGTAAACATAAAGGCGTTACGTTTCTAATGAAAGTAATAAATTTGTTGACAAAAGTCGAAGACTAATAGAAAGGCGAGTTTCTGGTGATATAGCCTGCAGTACTTTCTATCTTGTTTTCGAATATCTTATTGTACTGTAGAAGAAAGATTTTCGAAAGTTGCTTACGACTTTCGCAAGAAAGATTTTAACCTGAGTATTTTAGTTCATCCAATAGTGTTTCTTGGTAATTTAAATATGTATGTCTCTCTATCCATTTCTTCACACAAACCTTTCTTTGTTTCTTAACTTGTTTTTAGTCACGTTTTTCTACAATAATAAATATGCAATAACAGTGGCACCTGATCCGGTTTTTCAGCACGAAACTGTAAACATGTACTTTTATACCTCAGGGAGCGACTCAGATACGTCTGCAAGTTGCGACGTAGCGGAGTAAAGTAATGTTGTGATCCCGAATGAGACGAGCATACATGGCGATACAGATAGAATGCGCTTTGCTAAGTAATTGGCTTACCTGACGAGACCAACACTTTCGACTGTACGGATGTTTATGAAGCACAAATGATGTTTTCCAACTAGTTGATCCCACAAAATAATTGTTCTGTAACTCTTAGCTCAGGAGCTTCTATGTGTAATTGCCTGAATTATCAGTAGACAATTACCAAATCACTGTTAATTGGGCTTGTGACTGCATCGTTGGATTTCTGAGAGTTGGCTACGCTACACTCTAGCGGCCAATCAATGCATTTATCGTATCAACACTAAGAAAACTAGACACAAAGTTCAAATAAATGCAGGTAGTAACCCGTGGTGATGGTTCAAATGGCTCTGATCACTATGCGACTTAACTTCTGAGGTCATCAGTCGCCTAGAACTTAGAACTAATTAAACCTAACTAACCTAAGGACATCACACACATCCATGCCCGAGGCAGGATTCGAACCTGCGACCGTAGCGATCGCTTGGCTCCAGACTGTAGTGTCTAGAACCGCACGGCCACTCCGGCCGGCTAACCCGTGGTGAAAAATAACGTTTACTATCCACAGCGTTATTAAGATTTAACAAAACTGAGTTTATTCGATCCACTGTAACGTTTATCGCTAGTTATGGCTGTTCATCTTTGAATTACTGAATGAAGGCGAGGGGGAGATTTAAACGAAACCGGAGCAGTATTCCACGTTATGTATCGTGTAAACTTCGGGATAAATCCCGGAAAATATATCAGATATTATTTAACGCAAGTTTAAGCTTCCACAACTGCGAACTAACTAAATTCCGAGTGAAAAATCACTCGCAGTTAACTACGGTAAAGCTTTAGATTTCAGTCTAGTTCGCCTAACGGGAAATTATCAAAGCCACAAGTTGAAAGTATTTCAGAAGAACTGGTCGGGTTCAGTTTGTATTAGATTCAGTTTTATTTAATATCTGTGCTGGACACTCAATTCAGCCATGGCGGTTACCCATTCCAAGATTCTTGCCAAAAGCCAGGTGGCTACGTTCTTACCGGCGACACCGCGGGACAAGCGTTTACCTGAAAGCTGTCCTGCGATCTTGGCGATTCTCATACGCCGAGTGTCCGTCAGACAGTAAAGCCGTCGCCACACGGACCGTGCTGTCGGACGTTAACGTTGAGCGTGCCAAGTTCAACGTGCTGCTGAACGCTCAGGAACGATGCGACTTGTGCATACGGCACGTGGGGTCCCAACGTGGTATACGCGATCGCAACGCACTCCAGGGACTGTTGAGGGATGTTTCTAGTCCGTAAATTACACTGTTTACTCAACGGGCGCGCGTAAAATTCCCACGTTAGCTCTGTTAAAACGCACATTTCCTCCATCGTCCACGAAAAGGAAAGTACCATGTCCAATCAATAAAGACACAGGCTTATAAAAGTTCCATTACAAACAGTGCAGTACAAATTTGGAATAAACATTATTTCATCACTCCCACATTTTAGCAAAACCCCAAGGTCAGTCTTACTTGATCACTGTTCCTATCCAGTAGCAGAATCATTGTAACATGTGGATTAGGAAGCGTAAAAGAAAAAGGAGCAAAATATCTCTATATCAGTAGCGCAAACTGTCCTGTAGATTAAGCCAATCGAACAAAGTCAAAAAAGGTGAACTTATATTTCCATACATCAAATATTATAGCATGTACTTGTATTAAACTAATAATAAAGTATCAGAACCTAATAAATACGCAAATGTTAGGAAAAAAAAATCATTGGAAGTGTTAAGACGCGAACCAACGCTCAAATGAAAACTCTTTACCAGCCGGGGACGCTACTCATTACGCAAAACCAACATTAGGCTACGCGGACGTAAACATATTGTGTTACCCTTTGCTAAAAACGTTAATCGTAGATAATTATGTTACTAATTGAAATTTAATTATAACAAATTGTACCAAGATCAATGCGTTTTCCGTGGATCTTCAGTGTGTCGCTGCTTTCAAATAGCCTACTCTCACAATACGCAATTTAGAATAATTCTTTTGCCACGAATATGATGTTTCTCATTATTTTATTGGAACGAATCACACAAGTAACAACGAGTTTTCCAGTGATTCACAAGTTGCTGGTGCTCAGAAACGGCATATATATATACATATAGGCTTGAAATGAATGCCAATATGGCGCCTCACAACTCTGTGCTGAAGGGAGACGGCGTGCGTGTGACGTAGATGGCGTTTCGCCATCTCATTGGTCAACGCTCAGACGCACGCTCAGAATATCTGACATGCCCGATATTGCTCTGCACGTTCGGAAAGACTCCCGACCGTGCTATTCCACGCTATGACGTCAGAAACTCGGCACGCTCAACGCTCAACGTTCGGATGCACGGTCCGTGTGCCGACGGCGTAAGGCTCACAGCGCGCAGCCACCTATTGACGACACCGCGAGACTCGAGAACAGGAAACGGCCAACTGAAATGCCCGTTTCTGCGCTGGCTACAAGGGCTACACGTGAAATAATGTGGAGGTCGCGGATCTGAGTTGTCAGTTCACCACCCTTACTTTCATTCCATAATGACACATGGGATAATTATTTTTAAGCTAAAACTTCCTGAGTCCGAAACCATGCCGTACGAACTGTTTGTTACATGAACACAAGAACGTCCCGCAGAGGCCTGTTCAAGCAATGGGAATACTAACAACAGTTTTCCAATATATTTATTCCTCAGTGAAATTTGGCAGAAACATCTCTTATCTACATTTGGAAGATGTGACATCTGTTGCAACATAAATTAATCGTTTATCAGAAATAGCTAGCAAGATGGTCTTAGCAGTTTCTGCAGAAAAGACTAAATTTTAACAAACGTTAAAACTGCGCCGAAATTTCCGAAAACAGATGTTGACCAAATCGAGTAGGTTAAAAAATGTAATAATCTTTTGGAGAAAATCAAACAAAATGATTTGTAAGAAGCTGCTGCAAAGGAAAGATTACATAAAATGGGAAGGGCATATACTATCACTAACGACTTTCACAATAACAACGACCTTCTAAAACGCAATAATTAGAGAATACAGTACAGCAGTGGAGTCAGAAGGTCTGTACGCAAGCGAATGTCCAACATTAAACTATAACTTAGATAAATTAAAATTATTGGAATGGCGAATCATTTGGGGAACATTAGCCCCCATCGAAAACTATGGAAGTGTGGCAGTTACAAAATAATGATGACATTATGGAAACATGAAAAACATATCAGAAGTCATGAGAAAAGAAGAACTGAGATTTTTTTGGATAATTATATCGAATACTAGAGAGCAGATTAACCAAAGACTCCGCGAAATATTTGTGGGATAAGAAGTTAACAAGTTGGGTCCATGAAGTAAAAAGACAGTTAAGAAAAAAAAAACATGGTATGAAAGCTCAAGAAACAACTGACAGAGTATGGAAGGATTCCAAAGTAGGAGAGAGAAAAAATGTGGACTAAAGTGGTCACTAGACAGGAAGAAGAAAAATAGTGGACAGATGAAAGAATACTGGAGAGAAAGAAGACAAAAACGAAATTGGCACATGATCCTTAGTTGACCCACCCGAGAAGGGAAAAAATATCAGCTCAGTTCATGGAATGAATATTAGAAATAAGAATAATCTTCACAAAGATTTAAAGACATTTACTTTGATCCAGAAACGTATCCATTAGTCGGAAACACAGACTTTCAATAACTTGCCCATCAGCCATAAAAACTTTAATTACCATACCAATAAAGTCCATTTTAAGAGGAGCCTAAAGGATTTATTGCTGACCAACTCTTTCTACTCGATCGCCGCATTTCTTTGTGGAACAGAGTGATGTGTATAAATTATTAATAATTAGAACCATGTCAGTATCATGTAAAATCTGACTTCGGTACCTCTTCAGTGTTGCAAAGTAATCAATGTAAATAAGAGTTGTAAACTGATTTTTCCCTTTGATAATGGGTGCCTACAATAGCCTAAGAATTATCATAGGCACCTCAGTGTATTGTACACTTCCATGTATTGTGATATGTCTATTATTACATTTTAAACGAAAATATGTTCATTTTTTTTACTTATTCCACATTCATGAGGACCGTTGCACTTAAAACCTATGGAAGATGCTTTAGCATATCTTGTTTTTCTTTGCAAATCATCACCAAATAAAACTAAGAAAATATTCCTGAATTCCACTTAAGAACAACTGCCAAGATGAGAAACATAGAAGTAGATATCCCAGGTGTAATAGAGCAGCTTAAATCACTTAATAAAGGCAAGGCCTCCAGTCCAGATTGTATACCACTCGGGTTACTTTCAGAATATCCTGATACAATAGCTCCATATTCAGCAATTATATAAAACCTCTCGCTCACGGAAAGATCCTTTCCTAAATACTGGAAAATTGCTCAAGTCACACCAATACTCAAAAAGGGAAACAGGAGTAATCGGCTGAATTACAGGCCCATATCACTAGAGTCAATTTGCCGTAGGGTTTTGGAAACACAGTTACCTCTTTGTACTCATGGATTAATGAGTGTCATCGATAGGAGATGTCTCAAATTGATTCCATATTTTTAGATTTCCAGAAGGTTTTCGGAACCTTCCTCATAAGCTTCTTCTAAGCGAACTACGTGCCTATGGCATATCGCCTCTGTTATGCGACTGGATTCATGATTTCCTATCAGAAAGATCAAAGTTCGTGTAATAGATGGAAAGTCATCGTGTAAAGCAAAAGTAATATCCGGCGTTCCCCCAGGAAGAGTTATAGGCCCTCTGTTGTTCCTGATCCATATTAAAGACATAGGAGACAATCTGAGTAGCCCTCTTAGATTGTTTGCAGACGATGCTGTCATTTACCGTCTTCTAAAGTCATCATATGACCAAAAAGAATTGTAAAATGTTTTCGATAAGAGATCTGTATGGTGCGAAAAATGGCAATTGACCCTGAGTAAAGAATAGTGTGAAGTTATTCACATGAGTACTAAAAGAAATCAGCTAAATTTCGACTGCGCGATAAGTCACGCAAATCTGAAGGCTGTAAATCCAATTAAATACATAGGGATTACAATCATAAATAACCTCAATTGGAACGATCACTTAGATAATATTGTGGGTAGAGCAAACCAGAGACTGCGATTCATTGGCAGAATACTTAGAACGTGCAACAGGTCTACTAAAGAGACTGCTTACACCACACTTGTCCGCCCTATTCTGGAGTATTGCTGTGCGGTGTGGGATCCCTATCAGGTGGGACTGACGGATGACATAGAGAAAGTTCAAAGAAGGGCAGCTCGTTCTGTATTATTGCGAAATAGGGGAGATAGTGCCACAAACATGATACGCGAATTGGAGTGGCAATCATTAAAACAAAGGCGTTTTTCGTTGCGACGGGATCTTCTCATGTAATTTAAATCAGCAGTTTTCTCCTCTGATTGCGAAAACATTCTGTTGGCACCCACCTATATAGGGAGGAATGACCATCACGATAAAACAAGAGAAATCAGGGCTCGCACAGAAAAAATTAAGTGCTCGTTTCTCCCGCGCGCCGTTCGAGAGCGGAACGGTGGAGAGACAATTTTAAGGTGGTTCATTGAACTCACTGTCAGGCAGTTTATTGTGAACAGCAGAGTAATCATGTAGATACAGATGTAGATGTAGATTATGTTTTCCTTTTTTATGACATGTTTTACGTAATTGAGTCACTGTCGATCTAAAGGTCGAAAGGACTTGGAATTTAATCTAGGAAAAGTTTTTTGCCCCCATCAGGTAGAGGGAGCATTTTAAAAAGGCTATAATTTCTAAACTCGGGACCTTCTTTTTCATCTGATGTTCTCCACACATCGTATACGTTCAAATGTAATTACTGATGTCTTGATATAATTTAATAATCTATTGTCGAAGCAAAGTCGATAGCAACTCCTAACAACAAACTTTTTGAACCTAATCAAAATTTATGTAAAGAGAAATGCAATTTTCCTCATATACAAGTTGTATATGACAACAGCGCCATATTGCTTACTACTTGCTGATACCATACAACCATTCCCGTAAGAAACCATATTTCAAATTCTGGGATCGCTTTAATACGTTGCCCCATGTTTTGCTACAACGAATTAAGGATCGATAACACTAATGCACACTGTATTAGGGGAGCATGGTTCCTGGGAGACCAACTCATGTGGCAACTAAGTCCAAAACTGTGTCACATGTAAACACAGGAAGCTGCTGTGTAACATTCAGGTTCAATTAAAATACTATTCTGGATAGCAACATTTATTCAGCAGATACTGAAAGACAACAGATCATATTTTATCTATACAGCTTTGATCAACACTAATAAGCTGAATTAATATTACTATAATATAAATCAGAACATTAAATTCTCTGTAGCTTCAGAAACATTACAGATTCCCATAACGTAAGACCAGTTTTGGCATGAGCGTAAAAATTCCTTAAATATGAGACAGTATACACATAAATTCCCGCGTTTTTGTTGTTGATGCTGCTGTTGTTGTTGTCGTCAGTCCGAAGACTTGTTTGATCCAACTCTTCACGCTATGCTATCCCATGCAAGCCTCTTTACCTCCGAATGACTACTGCAACCTACATCCTTCTGAATCTGCTTACTATCTTTATCTCTTGGTCTCTCTCTACGATTTTTACCACCACACTTCCCTCCAGCACCAAATTGGCAGCCCGCGATTTCTCAGTATGTGTCCCTCCAATCAACTCCTCCTTTTTGTCAGATTAGGCCACGAATTTCTTTTCTCCCTCATTCTATTCAGTACCTCCTCATTGTTTACTCGATCTAGCCGTTTAATCTCCAGCATTTTTCTGTAGCACCCTATATCACAAGCTTCTATTCTCTTCTTCTCTAAACTGTTTATCGTCCATGTTTCATTTCCATATATGGCTACACTCCAGACAAATACTTGCAAAAAATATTTTCTGTCACTTAAATCCATATTCGATGTTAACAACTTCTGTTCTTCAGAAAAGCTTTTCTTGCCATTGCCAGTCTACATTTTATATCCTCTCTACTTCAGCCATCATCAGTTATTTTGCTACCACAATAGCGAAACTCATCTACTGTTTTAAGTGTCTCGTTTCTTAATCTAATTCCCTCAGCATCACCTGATTTAATTCGACCACATTCCACGAACTTCGTTTTAGTTTTGTTGACGTTCATGTCCGAAAGAAAAGACACCACGCATTTATGTAATTGAGATGCTTCGACGCGCTATGAATCCACAACCATCATGCAGGTGTACACTTACGTTCGACCACCAGCGGGAATCTAAAATTAGTGAGCACGCCGGACATGGACGCGAGTTGCGGATATATGGAGGCGCTGGATGTGGATGTTGATCGGCCGAGGAGCGAACTGAAACAGTTCGCGCAGTTATACACTCCTGGAAATTGAAATAAGAACATCGTGAATTCATTGTCCCAGGAAGGGGAAACTTTATTGACACATTCCTGGGGTCAGATACATCACATGATCACACTGACAGAACCACAGGCACATAGACACAGGCAACAGAGCATGCACAATGTCGGCACTAGTACAGTGTATATCCACCTTTCGCAGCAATGCAGGCTGCTATTCTCCCATGGAGACGATCGTAGAGATGCTGGATGTAGTCCTGTGGAACGGCTTGCCATGCCATTTCCACCTGGCGCCTCAGTTGGACCAGCGTTCGTGCTGGACGTGCAGACCGCGTGAGACGACGCTTCATCCAGTCCCAAACATGCTCAATGGGGAACAGATCCGGAGATCTTGCTGGCCAGGGTAGTTGACTTACACCTTCTAGAGCACGTTGGGTGGCACGGGATACATGCGGACGTGCATTGTCCTGTTGGAACAGCAAGTTCCCTTGCCGGTCTAGGAATGGTAGAACGATGGGTTCGATGACGGTTTGGATGTACCGTGCACTATTCAGTGTCCCCTCGACGATCACCAGTGGTGTACGGCCAGTGTAGGAGATCGCTCCCCACACCATGATGCCGGGTGTTGGCCCTGTGTGCCTCGGTCGTATGCAGTCCTGATTGTGGCGCTCACCTGCACGGCGCCAAACACGCATACGACCATCATTGGCACCAAGGCAGAAGCGACTCTCATCGCTGAAGACGACACGTCTCCATTCGTCCCTCCATTCACGCCTGTCGCGACACCACTGGAGGCGGGCTGCACGATGTTGGGGCGTGAACGGAAGACGGCCTAACGTTGTGCGGGACCGTAGCCCAGCTTCATGGAGACGGTTGCGAATGGTCCTCGCCGATACCCCAGGAGCAACAGTGTCCCTAATTTGCTGGGAAGTGGCGGTGCGGTCCCCTACGGCACTGCGTAGGATCCTACAGTCTTGGCGTGCATCCGTGCGTCGCTGCGGTCCGGTCCCAGGTCGACGGGCACGTGCACCTTCCGCCGACCACTGGCGACAACATCGATGTACTGTGGAGACCTCACGCCCCACGTGTTGAGCAATTCGGCGGTACGTCCTCCCGGCCTCCCGCATGCCCACTATAGCCCTCGCTCAAAGTCCGTCAACTGCACATACGGTTCACGTCCACGCTGTCGCGGCATGCTACCAGTGTTAAAGACTGCGATGGAGCTCCGTATGCCACGGCAAACTGGCTGACACTGACGGCGGCGGTGCACAAATCCTGCGCAGCTAGCGCCATTCGACGGCCAACGCCGCGATTCCTGGTGTGTCCGCTGTGCCGTGCGTGTGATCATTGCTTGTACAGCCCTCTCGCAGTGTCCGGAGCAAGTATGGTGGGTCTGACACACCGGTGTCAATGTGTTCTTTTTTTCCATCTCCAGGAGTGTAATTAACATTGTGTCTGAGAGGCACCGTGGATAATGCAATTGCCTAGTAAGTAGGAGATCACCAGCTGAGTCGCGGTCCGCCATTCATTTTCACTTGTCAGCATTGGTTCAGCATAAAGTCCCGGTGCACCTGATATCATATGTCCCTTTCCTATCCTTCCCTTACCTTTTTTTTCTTCCCTCTAGCTTATACTTACATATGTCGTAGCTGCGGATTCCACCACGCATATAACTAACAAATGTGGTCAGATTCCACGTCTGCCCCTGGACATGTCTTATAATTTAAAATGGGTTCCGAAATATCTATCTTAGAACCGTAGAATGAAGAGCCAAAGAAACTGCTACACCTGCCTAATATCTTGTAGGGCCCCCTCGAGGATAAAGAAGTGTCGCAACACGACGTGGCATGGACTAATATCTGAAGTAGTGCTGGAGAGAATTGACACCAATAATCCTGCCGGGCTCTCTATAAATCCGTAAGAGTACGGGGGGGGGGGGGGGGGGGGTGAAAAACTGAACGGCACTTTGCAAGGCATCTCAGACATGCTCAACAAAGTTCATGTCTGGGGAGTCTGGTGGCCAGCGGAAGTATTTGAACTCAGAAGAGTGTTCCTGGAGCCATTCTGTCGCAATTCTAGACGCATGGGGTGTCGCATTGTCCAGCTGGAACTGCCCCCGTCCGTCGGTATGAACAATGGACATGAATGGATGCAGGTGTTCAGACAGGATGCTTATGTACGTGTCGCCTGTCAGAGTCGTATGTAGACGTGTCAGGAGTTCCATATCACTCTAACTGCATACGCCCCACACCATCACAGAGCCTCCACCAGCTTGAACAGTCCACTGCTGACATGCAGGGTCGATGGATTCATGAGGTTGTATCCATACCCGTACACATTCATCGATACAATTCGAAACGAGACTCGTCCGACCTGGCAATATGTTTGCATTATCAACAGTTCAGTGTCGGTGCTGACAGGCCTAGGCGAGGCGTAAAGCTTTGTGTCGTGCAGCCATCAAGGGTACACGAGCTGGCCGTCGGCTCCGAAAGGCCATATCGATCATGATTCGTTGAATGGTTGGCACGCTGACACTTGTTAATGGCCCAGTAATGAAATCTGCAGCAATTTGCGGAAGGGTTGCACTTCTATCACGCTTAACGATTCTCCTTAGTTGTCGTCGCCTCCCGTTCTTGCAGGATCTTTTTCCGGCAGCAGTGATGTCGGAGATTTGATGTTTTGCCGGATTCCTGATATTCACTGTACAATAGTGAAATGGTTGTACGCGAAAATCCCCACGTCATCGCTACCTCGGAGATGCTGTGTCCTATCGCTTGTGCGCCGACTATAACGTTCAAGCTCGATTAAATCTTGATAATCTAACCAATCCAACAACTGCGCCCGACACTTGTTGACTAATATAGGCGTTGCGGACCGCAGCGCTTAATCTGCCTGTTTACATATCTCTGTATTTGAATACGCTTGGCTATACAAGTTTGCTTGGCGTTACAGTGTGTATTCAGTCTGAAACGTGATGGCATCTCCAGATCTCTTCCGCGTATACCGCCTTTTTTCATGATTCTTAAACCAAATGTTAGCGATGATTAAATTACGCTCTTTGCAAAATTCTGCCAGGTGGCTTCGTTTTTCATTCATTCCCCCCCCCCCCCACCCTTTTCCCAAAAGCCAAAAGCACATTCACCTACTATTTTTCTTTCTCTTTCTTTTCCTACTATCAAATTCCAGTCGACCATCACAACTAAATTTCCCTTTCCTTTAACTATCTGAATCATTTCTTTTATCTCATGATAAATTTCTGCAAACTCTTCATCATCTGCGAAGCTAGTTGGCTTATAAATTTTAACTACTTTGGAGGGTGCATTGTGTCTATCTTTTTATTTTCTCATTCATTATTTAACCTACTCCTGCGTTAGTCCTATTTGATTTTGTATTTATAGCCCTGTATTCACCTGACCAGGAGTCCTGTTCTCCTGCCACCGAACTTCACTAATTTCCAGTATATCTCACGTCAGTCTATCCATTTCCCTATTTAAACTTTTCTAACATACCTGCTCCGTATCCGTTGAGCGCCAGTCTTGTTTCTCCTCCTAAGGAGTCCCTGTCTGGTGATCCGAATGTCTGACTATTTTACCTCCGGAATATTTTATCCACGAGGATGCTATTATGCTATGATGTAAAAATATGCCCTTTCAAAGCAGCGGCAAACTGATGTTTTATCAAAAGCACGTTGGTTTTGGTACAATTTGTTATAGTTAAATATCAAATAATGACATAAATGATTCTAGCCTTCAGATATTTTTATTAATGATTGTAAGGCACGTAACTTAGAAAATACTATTGTGCTGAAACCATGTTGTAATGGATAGAATCATTAACTAGGAACGCAAAGTTGGCATGTGCTTGACTGGTTACTTGCGAAGGTTTTTTTCGCCTTATGTTTTCTAAAAGACTCTGAGACACTCTTATTAAGTCAATAAATTGATGGCATTTATTATAAATAATGTATTTGCTTCATTTCTTATTGCACAGGTCAGTTACTGGAATGGTTCCCAAGTGGCCAGAAATCCTAACGCTACTGGCGAAATACGTCAAAAACTAAACACCAGTTACACACTGTAAGTTTTTGCTATTATGAAGCTTTGTGTAAAAGATACGTATCTATCTCTTGGTTTTGTGAGCTGCCATATGTTTATATGTTGCTAATACATCTCTTTTCAGTGATAGTAAACACCGTCGGAGAAATCTCCCGTTGCCGGCCAATGTGGCCGAGCGGTTCTGCGCGCTACAGTTTGGAACCGCGCGGCCGCTACGGTCGCAGGTTCGCATCCTGCCTCGGGCATGGATGTGTGTGATGTCCTTTGGTTAATTAGGTTTAAGTAGTTCTAAGTTTTAGGGGACTGATGACCTCAGCAGTTAAGTCCCATAGTGCTCAGAGCCGTTTGAACCATTTTTTTGAAATCTCCCGATCCATTCGAACAATATTTATAAACAAATCTCGATTTGAAACCTATGAGATGAGGTACGCTTTACTTCAGGGTGACAGAAGTCAGTATAATATCGAGAATATGGTTATTATTCGTGATTAAACTGACATTAGATTTTGTAATTACAAGGGCCGATCAATAGGAGTAAGCCACAGAGAAAGACGAGTAATGTATAAGAGACAATCAGAATGTTCCCTTTCGAAAACCGTACAGGCCAGAACTGGTATGTCAATCAGGAAAAATCGCGATGAGTATTGAGGAAATCATCCACCGACGCACCGGGTTGAAGATACCAGTTAGTAAAACACCGTGACCAGCTGTAACCGCCTGCTACACAACCTCGTGTGAGAAGATCGTCGACCCTTCAAGAACTTTCCTAAAGGACCGAAGGTGTGATAATCGTATAGGGAGACATCAGGACTGTAGGGCAGATGCTCGAGTGGCTTCCACTTGAGATCTACCGGCGTCTTGCATCGAATCGCGAGCAGCACGGAAACTGGGGCACCATTACACAAGGGTGGTTTTCGACAGAAACGATGCCCCATATACATTCTTCGTTCCAAAATGAATGTATACCAGTGTTTGTCTTTGGGTAGCCAAGAAAAGAATTACAGTACACTGGTCCTGTTTGGACGCCTTTGGTAAAAACGTCGCCATTGTTCGGTTTTCCGAATTTACCACATGCACGTCGGAAAGATAATAACGCCACGCTAATCCGTTGCCTCTATGACGGTGCTTATATACAAGCATCGCAGTCGTGCTGCTTTGCGTACACGCCGCAGAAAGGCCTACAACCTATTTGATCGCCCTATATACACTACTGGCCATTAAAATTGCTACACCACGAAGATGACGTGCTACATACGCGAAATTAAACCGACAGGAAGAAGATGCTGTGATATGCAAATGATTAGCTTTTCAGAGCATTCACACAAGGTTGGCGCTGCCTGCGACACCTACAACGTGCTGACATGAGGAAAGTTTCTAACCGATTTCTCATACACAAACAGCAGTTGACGGGCGTTGCCTGGTGAAACGTTGTTGTGACACCTCGTGTAAGGAGGAGAAAGGCGTACCATCACGTTTACGACTTTGATAAAGGTCGGATTGTAGCCTATCGGGATTGCGGTTTATCGTATCGCGACATTGCTGCTCGCGTTGGTCGAGATCCAATAACTGTTAGCAGAATATGGAATCGGTGGGTTCAGGAGGGTAATACGGAACACCGTGCTCGATCCCAACGGCCTCGTATCATAGCAGTCGAGATAACAGGTATCTTATCCGCATGGCTATAACGGATCGTGCAGCCACGTCTCGATCCCTGAGTCAGCACATGGGGACCTTTGCAAGACAACAACCATTTGCACGAACAGTTCGACGACGTTTGCAGCAGCGTGGACTATCAGCTCGGAGACCATGGATGCGGTTACACATGACGTTGCATCACAGACAGGATCGCCTGCGATGGTGTACTCAACAACGAATCTGGGGGCACGAATGGCAAAACGTCATTTTTTCAGATGAATCCAGGTTCTGTTTACAGCATCATGATGGTCGCATCCTTGTTTGGCGACATTGCAGTGAACGCACATTGGAAGCGTGTATTCGTCATTGCCATACTAGCCTATCACCCGGCGATGTGGTATGGGGTCACCTCTTGTTCGCATTGACGGCACTTTGAACAGTGGATGTTACATTTCAGATGTGTTATGACCCGTGGCTCTACCCTTCATTCGGTTCCTGCGAAACCCTACATTTCAGCAGGATAATGCACGATCGCATGTTGCAGGTCCTGTACAGGCCTTTCTGGATACAGAAAATGTTCGACTGCTGCCCTGGCCAGCACATTCTCCAGATCTCTCCCCAACTGAAAACGTCTGGTCAATGGTGGCCGAGCAACTGGGTCGTCACAATACGCCAGTCGCTACTTCTGATGAACTGTTGTATCGTGTTGAAGCTGCATGGGCAGCTGTACCTGAACACACCTTCCAAGCTCTGTTTGACTCAATGCCCAGGCGTATGAAGGCCGTTAATACGGCCAGAGGTGGTTGTTCTGGGTACTGATTTCTCATGATCTACGCACCCAAACTGCGTGAAAATGTAATCACATGTCAGTTCTAGTATAATATATTTGTCCAATGAATACATTTTTATCACTGCATTTCTTCTTGGTGTGCAATATTAATGACCAGTAGTGTATATTTATTTTAAAACTGAAAATATCAGTCTAGATTCAACTGATTTGATGAATAACGTCCTCTACTATGTATTTCAGTTCACTGTGCAGCATACGTAGTGTTCCTCTACCATCGATTCGTTGTCCAAGCCACCGGCGATACCCGAATGTCTTCGCGATTTTATCCACTCCTGTTCGACGATTGCTAACAGCGTTAACGCAGCTATTTTAAAAGGTCCATTGCCGTAAACAAACTGCACGATTTGCGCGCCAGATGCAACTGACAACTGCAACCGCAGAGCGCTTTGGTCGCAAACCACTAATAAGGAGCACGGTACGTGAGATACAGGTGGTCTTTTCAGAGAGTGCAGCAACTACGACGGATACCTCGTTTGGCGTCCTTCGCGGTGAGAAACAAATCCCACGCGAAGATAGCCTGCCGAAGTCATAGCCCATCTTCCGTAATCCGAGCTTGTGATCCGTCTCTAATGACCTCGAAGTCGATCGGACGTCAAAACTTAATCTTCGTTATTCCCAAGTGTGCTGTGTTCCTGCTTGTTGGACAGGAGTTCCTCTCTCTCTTATGCACAGAGGAAGCTCTTAACTGGAGCTGTACGAGAACTTTGCACAGGGTACAAGTAAATGATTTCGGTGACCTCCATGCTACTATTATTATCTATATTTTGGTCTCTGGAAGTGCGTTACTATACAGCGTGACCAAGCTCTCCCTTCCGAAGGGGTTTTCGGCAACCCACAACCCTTTCAGAAATTACATGTGAGATTTTCATTATCACTCGCTGTGTGCAAGCTATTAGTCCTATAGAAAGAATAAACAGGACGTTTCTGGTGAAAATTTAATATAGTACAGAGATACGTTTCAACTGTAGGATACGATTTTGGAGTTATTCAAGAAAGACAGGTTTGAAGGTAACTTTTGTATGTTTTTCTTGAATAACTCGAAAACTATAGCCTCTACGGAAAGCGTATTCCAATACAAATTTTAACTGCATTAAATTTTCTACAAAATGTTCCTGCTAACTTTTCGTGTAGGACTAACAGTTTGCATATTCCGAACAAGAAAATATTAAAATCTTCTGCATGGTGCCTCAAGGCGTTGTGGGTTGCATAAAACCTATCGGTACGGCAGCTCAATCATCCTATATATAAAAAAGTTGTTCAATAAATAATTCCCAAATTGTTTCCTACAGTCGTTAATATATTTAGGTAATTGTCCTTTTAGGTGCTTCAAATCTGATGTTTCTTCTGCACATGTGCGAAGTCTCAAACAAATCTGACAGATAGCAGAACTGTAGCGAACCATCAAAATGGTGTCTACGCAAATGGTTACAAGCAATGTGCTGCAATTGAATTCTTAGTTGCGGAAAAATGAACCGTGTTCAACACATACAAACGTTTGTATGTAACGTATGGTAACAGTATAGTTGATAGGGGTTCTGTTGGGGGATGGATAAAGAGGCTTAAGGCCTCAGAAAGTGCAGAAACTTAACTCCATTATATACTCATTCTAGAGGTCTTGTCACAGTATTTGCTCCCGACATGCTGAATCGCGCGGATGTTTTTATTCGCGCAGACCGGTGCATCAAAATTAGAGAATTGGCTCTACTGCTTCAGTTTGGAACTGGAAGTGCGTGTGTAATGACTCAGATTCTTGGCTACTGAGAGGCGTGCTTAAGAGGGGTTCCACGAAAGCTCACAACAGATGACACAATTGAGAGAAAAACCATTTCATCTGAACTACTGGAGTAATTTGAGACCAATGGGGGAGCCTTTCTACCAGACATGATTACGTGTACGAAATATGAGTGCTTCACTTCGAACTTGAAACGGAAAGATAGTCACTGGGGAGGAACCACCCGCAACTACCAAACAAGATGAAATTCAAGATAACCAACTCTGATGGCAAAGCCTTGATGAGTCTTCTGTGATAGTAATCGTGTCATTCTCGTGGATGTGTCGCCAGAAAGGCCAACCACTAATTCAGAAGCAAAGGTGAAGACTTTCAACAAACTCAAGAACCTATTACGACGTCGTCGATCTGACAATAATTCGAAATAAACCTTGCTCCAACACGACTGTGCACGCCCACCCACAAATTCTAGAACTCGGAAACACATTGCGAACTAGGACTGGACATCATTGTCTCTTCCTCCCTAAAGCCCAGTCCTGGAGCACACATACTTCCGTCTGTGCCACTTAACGATTCTCTACGTGGGACACACTTTGAAGATAATGACTGCATAATTCATGCAGTGAAAACATGGCTTCTGGTGCTGACAGGAATTTCTGCTAACAGGGAAATACAACCTCTTTACAACGCCGGTGTAAGCCATAGAAAAATAATACATGTAACAGAAATGTTGACTGATATTGCTGTCAAATATTGTCAAAAATCATTGTTTTGAGAAAAAATTGTGAGATATTACTTATTTACAGACCACAGTATGTTAGTTTTTAAACTTTCAGTATATTCCTTTCGAAATAAAACATCACATACTTTACCGATCATAGTATGTTAGTTTTTAAATTTTCAATATACACTCCTGGAAATTGAAATAAGAACACCGTGAATTCATTGTCCCAGGAAGGGGAAACTTTATTGACACATTCCTGGGGTCAGATACATCACATGATCACACTGACAGAACCACAGGCACATAGACACAGGCAACAGAGCATGCACAATGTCGGCACTAGTACAGTGTATATCCACCTTTCGCAGCAATGCAGGCTGCTATTCTCCCATGGAGACGATCGTAGAGATGCTGGATGTACTCCTGTGGAACGGCTTGCCATGCCATTTCCACCTGGCGCCTCAGTTGGACCAGCGTTCGTGCTGGACGTGCAGACCGCGTGAGACGACGCTTCATCCAGTCCCAAACATGCTCAATGGGGGACAGATCCGGAGATCTTGCTGGCCAGGGTAGTTGACTTACACCTTCTAGAGCACGTTGGGTGGCACGGGATACATGCGGACGTGCATTGTCCTGTTGGAACAGCAAGTTCCCTTGCCGGTCTAGGAATGGTAGAACGATGGGTTCGATGACGGTTTGGATGTACCGTGCACTATTCAGTGTCCCCTCGACGATCACCAGTGGTGTACGGCCAGTGTAGGAGATCGCTCCCCACACCATGATGCCGGGTGTTGGCCCTGTGTGCCTCGGTCGTATGCAGTCCTGATTGTGGCGCTCACCTGCACACGCATACGACCATCATTGGCACCAAGGCAGAAGCGACTCTCATCGCTGAAGACGACACGTCTCCATTCGTCCCTCCATTCACGCCTGTCGCGACACCACTGGAGGCGGGCTGCACGATGTTGGGGCGTGAGCGGAAGACGGCCTAACGGTGTGCGGGACCGTAGCCCAGCTTCATGGAGACGGTTGCGAATGGTCCTCGCCGATACCCCAGGAGCAACAGTGTCCCTAATTTGCTGGGAAGTGGCGGTGCGGTCCCCTACGGCACTGCGTAGGATCCTACGGTCTTGGCGTGCATCCGTGCGTCGCTGCGGTCCGGTCCCAGGTCGACGGGCACGTGCACCTTCCGCCGACCACTGGCGACAACATCGATGTACTGTGGAGACCTCACGCCCCACGTGTTGAGCAATTCGGCGGTACGTCCACCCGGCCTCCCGCATGCCCACTATACGCCCTCGCTCAAAGTCCGTCAACTGCACATACGGTTCACGTCCACGCTGTCGCGGCATGCTACCAGTGTTAAAGACTGCGATGGAGCTCCGTATGCCACGGCAAACTGGCTGACACTGACGACGGCGGTGCACAAATGCTGCGCAGCTAGCGCCATTCGACGGCCAACACCGCGGTTCCTGGTGTGTCCGCTGTGCCGTGCGTGTGATCATTGCTTGTACAGCCCTCTCGCAGTGTCCGGAGCAAGTATGGTGGGTCTGACACACCGGTGTCAATGTGTTCTTTTTTCCATTTCCGGGAGTGTATTCTTTCTAAATAAAAACGTCACAGAATCTGAGGTTGAATATTATTTCCCACAAACTTCCACCGTCTATTCCTGAACACCTTCACTTCTCCGTTCCCTAATCTCACAAGACGAAATACAAGATTCACAAGCTTTTGCTGTGTTAAGTTGCGTTTCAACACAAGGGTGCATTACTCCAGGCAACAAGATTATTTTGGTATCTCTGTTTGGTTCAACTAACTATATGTGTGATTTTACTATTTTAACAGTATTTTTCAATCTGATGTTCTCTTCATTACTGATTGCCGGCAGCTGAGGCCGAGCGGTTCTAGGCGCTTCAGTCTGGAACTGCGCGACCGCTACAGTCGCAGGTTCGAATCCTGCCTCGGGCATGGATGTGTGTGGTGTCCTTAAGTTAGTTAGGTTTAAGTAGTTATAAGTTCTAGGGGGCTGATGACTTCAGATGTTAAGTCCCATAGTGCTCAGAACCATTTGAACCATTATTGATTTGTTTCCCATTGTGACCGTAAGCACTGTTAATGACTTATATTTGTCTCCATTTTCGTTTAGTGCCGTGACGTTGACTGTTGACACCCGTTATTGCTTGTGATTTTCTCTTTTTTTTTCCTGTTTATCTGTTACATTACAGTGGACTGAGAGAAGTTGTGAAAGGACAAAACTCACGGTGTGAGCAGGTTCCCTGGCTCTTAAGTGAAAAAAAAAATCAGTATAATTTACATTCACTGTAGATGGGAGATCAATATGTGAACAACTAACATTCACATGTGGCTGAGCCCGCATCTCGTGGTCGTGCGGTAGCGTTCTCGCTTCCCACGCCCGGGTTCCCGGGTTCGATTCCCGGCGGGGTCAGGGATTTTCTCTGCCTCGTGATGGCTGGGTGTTGTGTGCTGTCCTTAGGTTAGTTAGGTTTAAGTAGTTCTAAGTTCTAGGGGACTTATGACCACAGCAGTTGAGTCCCATAGTGCTCAGAGCCATTTGAACCATGTGGCTGAACATACTGGCATTCTTGGAGCATACTTGCTTGGTTGGAGACAACCGCTACAGTCTTGGACACAAGAAGCAGCTCTCTCTCTATGATAGTCCAGGAGCTGCTGTCGTGTTGAGCATCCTTGTTGCGCACAGAACACGTGATCGAACGGTGGGTCCCTAAATCGTTCGACGGTGAGAAACGATAACAGAGATCTCAGAGCCCCATTTGCATTCCATCTAAACATCTCCAACCGGTAAAACCTCAATTATTTGCCTGAAACTGGGCCCTTGTGTCTAGCATCACTGCCTGACCATAGGCCTGTGTCAGTGTTCAGTAGCCCAGGCGATCATTCCCCATGCTAATCTCTGCAATCAGGGGCACGTGGCGAAAAAATTTAAACGTGTGGAGCGTTGTTCCGATAACGAATAACTGAGGATGACACGACTATCGCGGAGTTTCCTTTTTCCCTTTTTCCTTGTGGAGCATTGTCATGTGCACTCCGTAGCTGAGAGGCGATCCTGAATGGTACGACGGGTGATTACGAAGTCTTCATCTCCAAAAGCTCACTGTGACCATAAAACTTGGCGTTAGTCTTTCTCTAGAAAGTTACTTCTTATTCAGCTCTTTCATTTTCCTGGCTTTATGTCTTGTTTGCTGTGGGTCAAAATACGTATACATACTATATTGTATGCTAATATGCTGTAACCAGTATCTATCGTTCGATAAAAGATTGTAGAAACATCTTTGCTTGTTCACTGTTACTGTCTTGGGCGACTCGTTTTGTTTTCGAACAACAGACTTCGTTCTCGAGCACAGTAACACTTGCACCATACGTGCTCAACCTCTGCCTTTCCCTACAGTTTTTCCCTGTGTAAGTAGGCTGTTTAGGTTTGCTTATTGGTAACGCCACGTAGCGCTCTGTATGAAAATTACTGGCTGTGCTGTGTGCAGTCTGTGGCTAGTTTGCATTGTTGTCTACCATTGTAGTGCTGGGCAGCTGGATGTTAACACCGCGTAGCGTTGCGCAGTTGGAGGTGAGCCGACAGCAGTGATGGACGTGGGGAGAGAGATGGCGGATTTTTGAGAGCGGATGATCTGGACGTGTGTCCATCAGAGACAGTACATTTGTAAGACAGGATGTCATGAACTGCTACATATATTATGACTTCTGAACACTATTAAGGTAAATACATTGTTTGTTCTCTGTCAAAATCTTTCATTTGCTAACTATGCCTATCAGTAGTTAGTGCCTTCGGTAGTTTGAATCTTTTATTTAGCTGGCAGTAGTGGCGCTCGCTGTATTGCAGTAGTTCGAGTAACGAAGAGTTTTGTGAGGTAAGTGATTTATGGAAGGTATAGTTTAATGTTAGTCGGAGCCATTCCTTTGTAGGAATTATTAAAAGTCAGATTGCGTTGCGCTAAAAATATTGTGTGTAAGTTTAGTGTTGATCAGAATAAGTAAAGAGAGTAATGTCTGAGAACGTTCAGTTTTGCTCAGCTGTTTGAAAAGCAAATAACGTGAGAGGTTTATCAGCACAGTAATTCAATAATTTCTCTAAGGGGACGTTTCACCTGTACAGTTCCCTCTACTACCAAGGAAGGTATCCCCTGATTTCTTAACACATGTCCTATCATCCAGTCCCTTCTTCTTGTCAGTGTTAGCTATATATTCCTTTTTTTCGCCCAGTATGATGAGAGCTTTCCCATTCCTTACTTTATCAGGCCGCCTAATTTTCAACATTCTTCTGTAGCGTACAGAAATTTTCTATATCGTCCTTCATTCATCTGTCGTGGATTAATTTGCTTCTAAGGTAAGTGCATTCCTTAGCTTCATGTACTTTGTGATCTCTCATTCTGATGTTAAGTTTCTCGCTCTTCTCATTGTTGCAACTTCTCATTACTTTCGTCTTTCTTCGGTTTACCCTCATTTGAACGTTCATTCCATCCTACAGGTCTTGTAATTCTTCTTCGCCTTCACCGAGGATAACAATGCCAATCGGAATGTTTACAAGATGTACCGCCAATGCAACAGACATCGGAGCGAAACAGGCAGAAATGCAAGTGTTGCAGAGTTGCATAGCAAGGCACTGTGAGGTAATGTTACGTTACTTCACAGCTTGAGTACCACTGCACAATCAACATAGGTAGAAAGAACTGAACTCGGCGATGCGAAAATACACTACTGGCCATTAAAATTGCTACACCACGAAGATGACGTACTACAGACGCGAAATTTAACCGACAGGAAGAAGATGCTGTAATATGAAAATGATTAGCTTTTCAGAGCATTCACACAAGGTTGGCGCCGGTGGCGACACCTACAACGTGCTGACATGAGGAAAGTTTCCAACCGATTTCTCATACACAAACAGCAGTTGACCGGCGTTGACTCGTGAAACGTTGTTGTGATTCCTCGTGTATGGAGGAGAAATGCGTACCATTACGTTTTCGACTTTGATAAAGGTCGGATTGTAGCCTATCGCGATTGCGGATTATCGTATCGCGACATTGCTGCTCGCGTTGGTGGAGATCCATTGACTGTTAGCAGAATATGGAATCGGTGGGTTCAGGAGGGTAATACGGAACGCCGTGTTGGATCCCAACCGTCTCGTATCACTAGTAGTCGAGATGACAGGCATCTTATCCGCATAGCTGTAACGGATCGGGCAGCCACGTCTCGGTGCCTGAGTCAACAGATGGGGACGTTTGCAAGACAACAACGTTACATTTCAGTTGTGTTACGCCCAGTGGCTCTACCCTTCATTCGATCCCTGCGAAATCCTACACTTCATCAGGATAATGCGCGACCGCATGTTGCAGGTCCTCTAAGGGCCTTTCTGGATACAGAAAATTTTCGACTGCTGCCTTAGCCATCTCATTCTCTATAATGTTGAAGCTGTATGGGCAGCTGTACCTGTACATGCCATCCAAGCTCTGTTTGGCTCTGTTTGACTCAATGCCCAGGCGTATCAAGGCCGTTATTACGGCCAGAGGTGGTTGTTCTGGGCACTGATTTCTCAGGATCTATGCACCCAAATTGCGTGAAAATGTAATCACATGTCAGTTCTAGTATAATATATTTGTCAAATGTATACCCGTTTATCATCTACATTTCTTCTTGGTGTATCAATTTCAATGGCGAGTAGTATACTTACTAAATCACCACAGGGAGGCAAGAAGCGCTGACAGGTATGATAATGAGTGCAAATGCGATCATATATCCAGAACGACCACATCATAGGCATTGGCTTACCCCTTTACGTAATGAGGTTTTCGCAGCTCAGAGACGCATTCAGTCACGCTGCCATTCCGTTCACATCGCTAGAGCCAGAGAGGATGACAGTCTTTTGAGTTCCATCGTCGATCATTGGTGTCCGACCAGGGCCTAGTCTCCACAACAACCGCCGCGCGGGGTAGCCGTGCGGTCTGTGGCTTATTGTCACGGTTCGCGCGGCTCGCCCATCGGAGGTTCGAGTGTTACCTCGGGCATGTGCTGAGGTGGAAGCCGCATGACGTCACGGAACTTCTACGCTTAGAGCGCCTCACTCATTCCCCTGATGTCGCCGCAACTGTATGCTGCCATGGCACTGACTTGTGGAGCGACGTCAAGTCTCACTTACGAGGTACAGCACTTCTTCGTGGCATGTACGGTTATGCTAGGCCGCCGACCACAGGTCTGAAGACACTTATAACTCTGTTCTCTTTACACGACAAATAAATGTTAAAAGCATAAACTGGGCCACCCACCCACACTCCGTACTCGGCCTCCTGTTCACAACACGGTCCCAGCTCCCCGGATCGCAACAAGTGACACTCACCTGTTGAGCTGCCACTACACAGTATTAGTAACAAGCAATCTTCCTCTGCCTGCTATTAGATTACAGAGGCTGCTAAAGGAAGGTCGACGTGTCCTGCATTTCTGCGTACTGTTTATGAAGGTGTCGTTGTTGTGGTCTTTAGTGCAAAGACTGCTTTGATCAATCTCTCCACTCTAGTCTACGCTCTGCAAGTCTCTTTGCTCTGAATACTACTGCAACCTACATCCATTTGAAACTAGTAAGTGCACTCAGGCCTTTGTCACCCTCTACCAAGTCCCCCTCACCCACCCAACACACACACACACTTCCTTTCATAACCAACCTGGCAATTCCCTGATGCCTCAGGATGTGTCGTATCAACTGATCCTTCCTTTTACTCAAGTTTTGGCATAAATTTCTATTTTCCCCAATTCCCCACCGAGCGAGGTGGCACAGTGGTTGACAAACTGGACTAGCATTCGAGAGGACGATAGTTCAAACCTCTTCCGGCCATCCTGATTTACGTTTTCCGTGATTTCCCTAAATCACTTCAGGTAAATGCCGGGATGGATCCTGCGAAAGGGCACGGCCGACTTCCTTCCCCAGCCTTCTCTAACCCGATGGGACCGATGACATCATTGTTGGAACCCCTCCCCTGAATCAACCAAGCAACCCAATTTCCAATATCACCTCATCATTAGTTACTCTATCCACTCATCTAATTTTCAACATTCTTTTGTAGCACCACATTTATAAAACTTTTGTTCTCTTCCTGGCTGAATTATTTATTGTTCACATTTCACTTCTGTACAAGAGTTCCCTCTGTACAAATAATTTCAGAGAAGACTCCCTAACACTTAAATTTATATTGGTGTTAGCAAATTTCTCCTCTCCAGAAACGTTTCTCTTGCTGTTATTAATATGTATTTCGTGTTCTCTCTCCTCTGACCACTGTCAGTTGTTTTGTTGCCCAAATAGCAAAATTCATGGACCACTTTGAGTGTCTTATTTGACTATCCTAAAGTCAACCACCATTGTTTTCTTACTGTTGACATTCATTTTATATTCTCTTTTCAAGATTCTATTCACACTGTTCAACTTTTCTTAATTCCAATGCCGCCTCTGACAGAATTATAACTCCATCGGCAAACCTCACAGTTTTTATTTCTTCTTCCTGAATTTTCCCTCCCCTTCCAGATTTCTCATTGGTTTCGTTTATTGCTTGCTCAGTGTATAAACTGACTAACATCGGGAAGAGACTACAACCCCTGTCATACCCCCTTAACTAACACTTGCCTTTCATGTCCTTCGGTTGTTATAACGGCTGTATGGGTTCTGAAAAAGATGTAAGCAACTTCCACTCCCTGTATTTTAAATTTGTTGGGTTCAGAATTTCAATGATTCTATTCCAGTCAACATAAGTAAAATCTTTCCCTACGTCTACAAATGCTATAAAGGTAGGTCTGCTTCTCTTCAGTCATTCTTTCAGAGGTGTTGTAGACTCGGTATCGCCTCACTTTTACCTGCATTTTTCCGTAGCCGAGACTGATCTCTGAGGTGACTTCTACCTCTTTCTCTATTCTTCTGTAAATAATTCGTGTCAGTATTTTGCGACCATGGCCTACTGATCTGATTCCTTTGTAATATTCGCAGTTTTCGGCACCTGACCTCTTTGGAATAGGAATTATTGTATTTTTCTTTAAGTCCGAGGTTCTTTCGCCTGATTCTTCAACCTTGCATACTAAGTCGTGACTGGTTCTGCAAGGACGTCAATAGTTCTGAAGGACTGTCGTCTGTTCCAGGGTACTTACTTAGAATTAAGTTTTTCAGAGTACTGTCAAATTCTTCTCGCAGTATCATATCCCCTACCTCATCTTCATTTTCTACAAAACTATATGCAAGTTTGTGTCCCTTATATAAACTCTGTTTGTAGTCCTTCCTCCCTTCATCCTTCCCTTCTACATTGTTATTCATATAGCTGCTTTTCTTTTCTCCAAATGTCTCTCTAATTTCTTTATGCGCTACATCTGTCATCGTGCTAGTTATATGTGCTTGTATTTCTCGTCTATAGATTCTTGTTTTGCCACTTTGCACATTCTGCCAACTGCAGTTTTAGAATCCTGTATTCCTTGTTGCCTATTTCATTTGTTGTACTTTTATATTTTCTTCTTTATCGGTTGGATTAAATATCTCACACGTTATCCAAATATTTATACTCGATTTAGTCCTGTAGACTATTTTTTCCTCTGCTGCCATAATTATTTCATCTCGCAAGGCTACTCGCTCTTCTTCTTTGGTGTTCTTCAGTGTCAGTCAGTCCTTGCCTAATGCTCATTGTAAAACCCTCAACAACGTCTGGTTCAATCTCCACAATTTCTTACGTTTCTGCAATTTCTTCAATTTAATCTGTAGTTCATAAGCAATTATTGTGACCAGAGTCCACATCTGCCCAGCGCAATATTTCTCATTTTAAAATCTTTTTTAGAAATCTCTGTCTTAATTTATGTAATCTAGCGGAAACTTTCCTTTCCCTCGGGTTTCTTCCACGTGTAAAATCGTCTTTCGTGTTTTTTAGTCAAGTATTAGCAATGATTAAACTGTTTTCAGTGCAGAATTCTACCAGGCGGCTTTCCCTTTCATCCTCTCCCTCAGTCCATGTTCTACTTTTCTTTCTTCTCATCCTTTACCTGCTATCGAATTCCAGTTCTCTATCATAATTACTTTCCCGTCTCCCTTAACTATTCGAATAATTTTCTAACTCATCATACATTCTTACAACCTCTTTATCACCTGCTGACCTATTAGGCTTATTAGTCTGTACCACTGTGGTTGGTGTTGGTGTCTCGGCTACCATAATGTGTTCACTGTTCATAGTACGCTTATCTGCATTCCGTTTTTCTTATTCATTACTAGACATACTCCTCATTATCCCTGTTTGACTTCGTGTTTATAACCCTAACTGTCCGCAAGTACTGTTCCCTGGAAATCCACTTCAGTGATTTCCACTGTATCTGACCGCAACCTATCCATTTCTCTTTTTAGTTTCTCTATCCTATCTACACCTGGATACCTGGAAGAATCCTGGAGGTACTAAAAGGTATCAGATGGATTATATAATGGTAAGGTAGAGATTTAGGAACCAGGTTTTAAATTGTAAGACATTTCCTGGGGCAGATGTGGATTCTGACCACAATCTATTGGTTATGAACTGCAGATTGAAACTGAAGAAACTGCAAAAAGGTGGGAATTTAAGGAGATGGGACCTGGATAAACTGAAAGAACCAGAGGTTGTAGAAAGTTTCAGGGAGAGCATAAGGGAACAATTGACAGGAATGGGGGAAAGAAATACAGTAGAAGAAGAATGGGTAGCTCTGAGGGATGAAGTAGTGAAGGCAGCAGAGGATCAAGCAGGTAAAAAGACGAGGGCTAATAGAAATCCTTGGGTAACAGAAGAAATATTGAATTTAATTGATGAAAGGAGAAAATATAAAAATGCAGTAAATGAAGCAGGCAAAAAGGAATACAAACGTCTCAAAATGATATCGACAGGAAGTGCAAAATGGCTAAGCAGGGATGGCTAGAGGACAAATGTAAGGATGTAGAAGCTTGTCTCACTAGGGGTAAGATAGATACTACCTACAGGAAAATTAAAGAGACCTTTGGAGAAAAGAGAACCAATTGTATGAATATCAAGAGCTCAGATGGCAACCCAGTTCTAAGCAAAGAAGGGAAGGCAGAAGGTGGAAGGAGTATATAGAGGGTTTATACAAGGGCGATGTACTTGAGGACAATATTATGGAAATGGAAGAGGATGTAGATGAAGACGAAATGGGAGATACGATACTGCGTGAAGAGTTTGACAGAGCACTGAAAGACCTGAGTCGAAACAAGGCCCCGGGAGTAGACAACATTCCATTTGAACTACTGATGGCCTCGGGAGAGCCAGTCATGACAAAACTCTACCATCTGGTGAGCACGATGTATGAGACAGGCGAAATACCCTCAGACTTCAAGAAGAATATAATAACTCCAATCCCAAAGAAAGCAGGTGTTGACAGATGTGAAAATTACCCAACTATCAGTTTAATAAGTCACAGCTGCAAAATACCAACGCGAATTCTTTACAGACGAATGGAAAAACTGGTAGAAGCCGACCTCGGGGAAGATCAGTTTGGATTCCGTAGAAGTGTTGGAACACGTGAGGCAATACTGACCTTACGACTTATCTTAGAAGAAAGATTAAGAAAAGGCAAAACTACGTTTCTAGCATTTGTAGACTTAGAGAAAGCTTTTGACAATGTTAACTGGAATACTCTCTTTCAAATTCTGAAGGTGGCAGGGGTAAAATACAGGGAGCGAAAGGCTATTTACAGTTTGTACAGAAACCAGATGGCAGTTATAAGAGTCGAGGGGCATGAAAGGGAAGCAGTGGTTGGGAAAGGAGTAAGACAGGGTTTTAGCCTCTCCCCGATGTTATTCAATCCGTATGTTGAGCAAGCAGTAAAGGAAACAAAAGAAAAATTCGGAGTAGGTATTAAAATTCATGGAGAAGAAGTAAAAACTTTGAGGTTCGCCGATGACATTGTAATTCTGTCAGAGACAGCAAAGGACTTGGAAGAGCAGTTGAACGTAATGGACAGTGTCTTGAAAGGAGGATATAAGATGAACATCAATAAAAGTAAAACGAGGATAATGGAATGTAGCCAAATTAAGTCGGGTGATGCTGAGGGAATTAGATTAGAAAATGAGAAACTTAAAATAGTAAAGGAGTTTTGCTATTTAGGGAGTAAAATAACCGATGATGGTCGAAGTAGAGAGGATATAAAATGTAGACTGGCAATGGCAAGGAAAGCGTTTCTCAAGAAGAGGAATTTGTTAACATCGAGTATAGATTTAAGTGTCAGGAAGTAGTTTCTGAAAGTATTTGTATGGAGTGTAGCCATGTATGGAAGTGAAACATGGACGATAACTAGTTTGGACAAGAAGAGAATAGAAGCTTTCGAAATGTGGTGCTACAGAAGAATGCTGAAGATAAGGTGGGTAGATCACGTAACTATTGAGGAGGTATTGAATAGGATTGGGGAGAAGAGAAGTTTGTGGCACAACTTGACTAGAAGAAGGGATCGGTTGGTAGGACATGTTTTGAGGCATCAAGGGATCACAAATTTAGCATTGGAGGGCAGTGTGGAGGGTAAAAATCGTAGAGGGAGACCAAGAGATGAATACACTAAGCAGATTCAGAAGGATGTAGGTTGCAGTAGATACTGGGAGGTGAAGAAGCTTGCACAGGATAGAGTAGCATAGAGAGCTGCATCAAACCACTCTCAGGACTGAAGACCACAACAACAACAACATCCTATCTATCCGATTAAAGGTGTAATACTCCGTGATCCGACTTGTAGAGTGACAGTTTTGTTTCTTCTGGTGACAATACCATCTTGTGTACCCGATGATCCGAATGGGGCACTCACCTCACCGTCATCCTGGAAGTGCCTCCTATGCAATGGGCTGTTCATGTGAGAGAAGAGGAAGAAGTCGCTAGGTGGATTATCAAGAGAATATGGCTGGTGAGATAAAGTTTCATAGCCAGAAAAAGCGGTTGTTTGTTTGTACGCTGTGCGAAATAAACTGGGTCGTTGTCCATAACCAAAAAGACCACGTTGCATAGCTTTCCGCGACGTTTCGTCTCGACAGCACGTCATAATGTCATCAGGAGATTTTGGTATTATCTGCATTTGATGGCTTGCCTCCTACAAGTACAATTTGTTGGCATGATACAACTCAATCCTCCAAAAAGCATCACGTGGCTCGGTGATGGTTCTGCCCTTCGGCGGATGGAAGCCCACGCGTTTCCAGTGCTTGCACTACTCCCTTATCTCGGAATCATAACGATACGCTCAGCACAGGACTATGTTAATTAGGCTGCTGCGGAAGTCATTTAGATTGTCGTGTCTCGGTTCGTGAGGCTTTTGGATCGGGTGTGAGCAGTTGTGGAACTCAGCGGGTGGCGGCCTTTATGCTCAAAATATCGTGAATAATGTCGAAAACTGATCCATGACTGGTTTAACTGTCACCTCGATAGTCACAGACAGGTCTCCACTCATCTCCCTACTCCCGGCTCTTCACACAGAGATGGTTTGCCACATCGTTCTTCGTCATTCAGACTTGTTCGATGTCACTGGAAGCGTCTGCACCAACTAATCACTCTGCTGTTGATGGTGCAATGTTGACGTACACTTCTAGCAACTCAGCATGGATTGTTACGTCGTAATTCCCTTCAAAGTAAGGAAACGAATTACCGTACTACGAGTTACCAGTGGGTTGCCTATTTTTGATGGTAGTGGTAAGTTCGTATCGGACCAAATTGCTGAGGTCATCGGTCCCTAGGCTTACGCATTACTTAATCTAACTGAAACTAACTTACCCTAAGGACAACCACACACACCCATCGACCCTTCGATGGGGGGAGCTGCGCGAACCGTAGCAAGGCGCTTTAGACTGCCCGGCTGTGTAATTTTGTTTCGACTACTGTATATGGGTGCTACCGTACTGTTGCGTGAAGATTTTCCATTTGTGCCAGGACAGCAGAAACACACAAAAACAAAAAAAAAAGTTAGGTGCCAGTCGTAAAGATAGAGGAGCCATGAGCACCCGATCTAGGGCCTGAGAAAATTAAATGCGAAGTGTGTAATTTCCAAATCTGGACGCAAAACGCAGTTAAAATAAACAGCGACAAAATCAGCATGAAAAACGACACAATTAACAGACCCGTAAACGGTCGAAATAAGGCTCAACAGTTTGTGCCCCATTTACTCCTGCTATAAAAACTTGTCAGCGTTTGACACTCGTTAAGACCTCTACGTATCTTATGTCTTTAAAAGCGGTGCTTGGAAAAAATGCTGTCGTTATACTCGTTATTTACGGGGCGCCTAACCGTAGGTAAGTTGTAGGGAGGGGAGTGGGTATACTGAATGCTGCTGCCAATCCGCTGACCCAATACCTCCGCTTTTCTGCGTAAAAACAGAGAAAAGCAACAGATACTCCCCACTTAAACCTAGCAACAAGCAGGTTAATTCTGGTTTACAACAGCCTCCATCCGTTGGTGAGTACCGGCTGCAATGCGCTGCAGCAATGGGGGCAATTACTTGGGATTGTACAGTCTTTACTTATGCAGGGGAGCAACGAACTTCCTGACGCCGGAGTAGCACCGATGGGACTTCTCCTTGATGTGTGGACAGCAAGGCAAATCTTACCCACAAGGATCCTCTGGGGAAAACTGTGGCGACCGGCGGCATTCATCACTGCGGCAAGAGAATTAGCGCCAGAAACTGTCCACAACAAATACCTCAAGAAACAGGACCACTTCCGCGGAAAATGTCTACCACCCGGAACGCGCTCGTTCCCTGCTGTTGAGACACAGTGAAAAGCCTTCTGCCAACCTTAACGGGGCTGCTGAGGTCTCTGGACCCACTACCCGCCCCCGAAACAGCGAATATCCGATACTCACGGCAAAAATTAATTATAACGTAATCGTGAAAGAACTAGAACAAAATTGAAAAGTGACATTTGACAGTCTGTCACAAAACGAAAAAGTTTCATTTTTCACCTCGAAAAAAGAAAAGTTTAAAAGGAAAACTTTATGACTGCTTCTCAGTAAGGCTGCGACCTGACTTTTTTGTCCAGCACTAAATTGGCGAGTAGTCTGTTGCAGTGTGGTCTGTCTGCCACTAACGTTACGATGTAAAGTCACGCAGGAGGTCTGCGACCAGTCTGTAAACTCTGAACACGTCTTGTGTCACTGTCCACTCTTACTGCCAACGATGGCTAATAGCGACGCGTGAGGTTAAGACGTTAATGTTGACGGCAACTGAATCTAGCGACGGTGTTTACTTCCCCTGAATGAAGATACTCATGGTGCAAAAAAAGTGTGTGAAATCTTATGGGACTTAACTGCTAAGGTCATCAGTCCCTAAGCTTACACACTACTTAACCTAAATTATCCTAAGGACAAACACACACACCCATGCCCGAGGGAGGACCCGAACCTCCGCCGGGATCAGCCCCACAGTCCCTGACTGCAGCGCCTTAGGCCGGCCGTAGTGGCCGAGCGGTTCTAGGCGCTACAGTCTGGAACCGCGCGACCGCTACGGTCGCAAGTTCGAATTCTGCCTCGGGCATGGATGTGTGTGATGTCCTTAGGTTAGTTAGGTTTAAGTAGTTCTAAGTTCTAGGGGATTGATGACCTCTGAAGTTAAGTCCCATAGTGCTCAGAGCCATTTCAACCATTTTTTGCAACGCCTTAGACCGCTCGGCTAATCCCGCGCTGCCTCATGGTGCAGTCTAGACAACATAGCATGTGGAAAGTCCAGTGTCTGCACAGTCGCGGTGATGGAGTGCCCATGCATAAGCTTGACTGTTACCCCTATGGCCAACACGTGGTCTGACGATAAGGTAACCCAGACATACTTCACAATGAACTATTCCATTTGGCGCCGTCACAGGAGCGCCCTCGTCGAAACACCGTTGCTACCCATAGTTGAAATGTCCATGAGTTAGTATCACTACTATATAGTGTTCTTTCCATGGAGCACAGCAAATGGAAGAGTGGACAGCGATGAGGCAGGGCAGTGATGACACGTGAGTCAGTGAACTGCCACTGAAAGTTATTTGCTCTGGCTCGATCGTACGTCCGTTCGTGAGCATTGAAATGTTTGCCAGCTTTTTACTCAAAACTGAATATACTGTCCTCTGTTATAAAAAGGTAAAGCTGAAATTACTATTACGAACAGAGTGTCTCAGAACACACATGTGCGCAAAGACAAAACCACGAGTAACTGGCGCTCACTGTACAGGAAATTAAATAAAAACTGTTATCAAAAACCATTACCAAAATCAAACTGCACACTGCGCACTGAAATTACGCAGCAACACTAAGAAACTCATACAGTTCACTGGCCCATTAAAAATAAGAGTTATAAAGAAAATGCTTAGAATTTGCTCCATGAGAACGTGAGACGAGGAACGAGTGCAACCAACAAAATATGAAAAGAATCTCACCTGAAAAATTACAGCATAATCAGCAGTAAAAGCACAGCATGAAGAAATCGCACCGGCTAAAAAATGCAAAAGTAAAACTGGGAGAAAGACTGGGATGATTTTCTTATAGTAAAAAAACTTCTTACTTGAAATGAAAATACTAATCCTTTCATTATAATGAGGATGCTGTATTTTAAACTCTTATTTCACAAGAACATAAAATTAAGAGAAAACGAAGAAGTTCACTTTCTTTATAAAATTCTCACAAGGCAATGCTTTCACGAATATGCAAATTAGAATGAATTAAACTGAAATGACGTAAACAAACGCGGGGAGGTGGACTGTTCTGTTGCAAGAATCGTTAAGATTATCAGTACGCGCCAGCAAAAATTATTACCTTAAAAACATATCCATAATGCAATCCATTCTCCGTGGTCCATAAATGCCGTGTTTGTAAGTCCTTCCATCAAGTTAATAATTCATAACAACTGGTTTCAGAAAAATCCTCCATCAGTATGCACTACGCTGAAAGTTCTGCCATCTTACTTCATTTCCAACATTCAACTACTCTCCGCTCTACAAATGAGCCAAAGATACACAAGTTCAGAGAAACTACTGTCACTGCCATAAATCGACTATTGCACAGACGCTATACAATGCTTCGATCTCGTAATATGAAAATTCCACTTAATCCCAAACTGTCCGTAAACAAAACTTCCTGGCAGATTAAAACTGTGTGCCAGACAGAGACTAGAACTCGGGACCTTTGCCTTGGAATGTAGGAGACGAGATACTGGCAGAAGTAAAGCTGTGAGGACCTGGCGTGAGTCGTGCTTCGGCAACTCAGATGGAAGAGCACTTGCCCGCGAAAGGCAAAGGTCCCGAGTTCGAGTCTCGGTCGGGCACAGTTTTAATCTGCCAGGAAGTTTCATATCAGCGCACACTCCGCTGCAGAGTGAAAATCTCATTCTGGAAACATCCCCCAGGCTGTGGCTAGGTCATGTCTCCGCAGTATCCTTTCTTTCAGGAGTGCTAGTTCTGTAAGGTTCGCAGGAGAGCTTCTGTAAAGTTTGGATGGTAGGAGACGAGATACTGGCAGAAGTAAAGCTGTGAGGGCCAGGCGTGAGTCGTGCTTCGGTAGCTCAGATGGTAGAGCACTTGCCCGCGAAAGGCAAAGGTACCGAGTTCGAGTCTCGGTCGGGCAAACAGTTTTAATCTGCCACGAAGTTTCATATCAGCGCACACTCCGCTGCAGAGTGAAAATCTCATTCTGGAAACATTCCCCAAGCTGTGGCTAGGCCATGTCTCCGCAGTATCCTTTCTTTCAGGAGTGCTAGTTCTGCAAGGTTCGCAGGAGAGCTTCTGTAAAGTTTGGAAGGTAGGAGACGAGATACTGGCAGAAGTAAAGCTGTGAGGACCTGGCGTGAGTCGTGCTTCGGCAACTCAGATGGAAGAGCACTTGCCCGCGAAAGGCAAAGATCCCGAGTTCGAGTCTCGGTCGGGCACAGTTTTAATCTGCCAGGAAGTTTCATATCAGCGCACACTCCGCTGCAGAGTGAAAATCTCATTCTGGAAACATCCCCCAGGCTGTGGCTAAGCCATGTCTCCGCAGTATCCTTTCTTTCAAGAGTGCTAGTTCTGCAAGGTTCGCAGGAGAGCTTCTGTAAAGTTTGGATGGTAGGAGACGAGATACTAGCAGGAGTAAAGCTGTGAGGACCAGGCGTGAGTCGTGCTTCGGTAGAGCACTTGCCCGCGAAAGGCAAAGGTACCGAGTTCGAGTCTCGGTCGGGCACACAGTTTTAATCTGCCAGGAAGTTTCATATCAGCGCACACTCCGCTGCAGAGTGAAAATCTCATTCTGTCCGCAAATAAAATCCCGGTCCACCTATATATATTCACCTTAAACATCATACGTAGCGTGCTTACGGCAGCCGGCCTGCCCTGCTTGACCTGCGCCGCTGCACTCGGTCTTGCCTCAGGCTATTTAGAGAAATAAAGATAAATATAAACCCGGATGGCCGAATGGGATATTACCACGATCCTCCCAGTGCCTTACCACCGCCCAGCACCGCTCGGTTACAACAGCATCTGTCAGTTTCTTAGAATTACCCTCCCTTAAATAGTGTACAATAACGAAATACCTTGATTCGCGAGAAACCACCTTCGACAGATTAGAATGCTGAGAATAACAGCCGACCGCGGTTGCCGAGCGGTTCTAGGCGCTTCAATCCGGCACCGCGCGACTGCTACGGTCGCAGGTCCGAATCCTGCCTAGAGCATGGATGTGTGTGATGTCCTTAGGCTGGCTTTGTTTAAGTAGCTCTATGTTCTAGGGTACTGATGAACTCAGATGTTAAGTATCATAGTGCTCAGAGCCATCAACTATTGGGATGTGGATTTCATGTTCGGTTGTCGTCGTAATAGATGACGGTTACCATGAAACTTAATTTCAGTGAAGGAGTGATAGCGTATTTAAGTGATGACTCGCTTGCGTTTTGAGTTCTTGACACACTCATTTTGTTGAGCACCAGAAACGGGATACCAGAAAAGTAGATGATTGACGTCTGCCACCGTTCCACCACGGCACACGCAGTATGAGTTTGGTCGCAGGCCAGTTCAGTACAGAAGGCTGGGGAATGAACTGTGGTCGAGTTACTAGTGCTTAAATTACTAGTGTTTTTTTCGACTGTAATCAGGTTAACGGAACCCAAGTAACGAGGGAATTGTGTCTTGAATCTTTGCATATCAACTGCCCTCGCCGGCCGCGGTGGTCTAGCGGTTCTAGGCGCTCAGTCCGGAACCGCGCGACTGCTACGGTCGCAGGTTCGAATCCTGCCTCGGGCATGGATGTGTGTAATGTCCTTAGGTTAGTTAGGTTTAAGTAGTTCTAAGTTCTAGGGACTGATGACCACAGATGTTAAGTCCCATAGTGCTCGGAGTCACTTGAACCATTTTTTGAACTGCCCTCCATCTGACGCAATATTTTCCCGCCTCTTTATCATGTTTCTGTAACAATTTTTAATAATGTTGATCAGCATACGGGAGCAAAATAGGCAAAGGAGATCCCGTAGATGATGACACCAAAATGAAATTCCCGCCTTATCCACAAAGCATAATGAGAAGCTTGGTAAGGAATAGTTTTGTAACTAATAACGCAAGATGGTTTTTTTGGTCAGTAGTTTAGTCTAGTGACTGATTTTAGAATCACTTGAAGGAATGCGCCTTAGCAGTTCGCACCATTTCCCACATTTTTTATTGTTGTTTGACATGAGGCTGTGTTGGCTGTGTTGTCCACAGCAATTGAAAATGTTTCAAGCTCTACAGACTTAAGTGTTGTATAGTAAATCAAAGTTATTTGGAATATAGTATTAATTCCTCAGTCACACAATTTTATGGCAAGTATTTTTAAACGAATTATATAACGCCTGAGGGAGCAATCTGCTGAGGTCATCGGTCCCTTGACTTACACACTACTTAAACAAACTTACGCTAAGAACAACACACACACACACCCATGCCCGAGGGAGGACTTGAACCTCCGGCGTGAGGGGCCGCGCAATCCGTAACATGGCGCCTCTATCCACGCGGCCACTCCGCGGTTTTGGATAAGACTTCTGCTTAGTCTGATTTCACATACTGATAATTGGTGTGCAGCAGAATGGTAATCTAATAGACAGACGACTAAATACAGTATCAACAAGATTGTCTCGATTGTGACGCTTTTAAATTTCAATCGAACCAGGGGACCAGCGTGAAACTCTCACACTTTTATCATTTTAAATCACGAAGTATTTGGAATAAATGTAGTCGTTGGGTTAAGGGTAGTTGTGGGAATGAAGACAAAACATGTTTAAAAATGAACCGAACGACGTGAAATAATAATCATGAATTTATGATACATCCTTGTATATACATTTCCGTGTGTCCAAAAAGATGTTTTGCATTCGGAATGTTTGTCCCGTCTTGTATAACAGGCAGAGATAAGGAACCATCAGTAGTGCTACATAACCCATATCTTTAACAATACAAACATCTCGAATTACAGGAAGCACGTTAGGCTGTAGTGGCAATAGATAAATAACAATTCAGAGCGAGAATGACAAATATGTTTTTCTTTTCAGCAAGTATATTCGTTTAGAAAAGTCAACTTCTACGACGGGCAGAGATAATGGGCTACCGCATTCGTCACGGCTGTTGTATACGACAACGCTCTACACAAATTATCAAGTTAATGAGTACTTTAAAACAAGTAAAATGGTGAAACTTCCTGGCAGATTAAAACTGTGTGCCCGACCGAGACTCGAACTCGGGACCTTTGCCTTTCGCGGGCAAGTGCTCTACCATCTGAGCTACCGAAGCACGACTCACGCACGGTACTCACAGCTTTACTTCTGCCAGTATCTCGTCTCCTACCTTCCAAACTTTACAGAAGCTCTCCTGCGAAACTTGCAGAACTAGCACTCCTGAAAGAAAGGATATAGCGGAGACATGCCCGCGAAAGGCAAAGGTCCCGAGTTCGAGTCTCGGTCGGGCACACAGTTTCAATCTGCCAGGAAGTTTCATATCAGCGCACACTCCGCTGCAGAGTGAAAATCTCATTCTGAAGTAAAATGGTATTTGTAATAAGATAACATGAAAAGGGAGTCTCTTATTTGTGATTAATAAGTTAGCTTTGTGAAGTATACGAGGGTTTCCCAGAAAGTAACGCACCGCATTTCTTTTCTTCAACGACGGTTTATTGATAACAATGAGAATTACACACACGAAAGAACGGTATTTTATCTACAAACTCTATTATTCCACATAATCTCCATCCCGTTCTATAGCCTTCCTCCAGCGCGAAACAAGGGTGTGTATGTCCTGTCCGTACCAATCGTTGTCATGGTAGCGGAGGCAGTGCATCACTGTGTGAATCACCTCCTTATCGTCCTCAAAATGTCTTCCACGAATGGGATCCTTTAATGGCCCAGACACGTGGAAGTCTGAGGGGGCTAGGTCATGGCTGTCTGGTGTGACAGCCATGAATGGTCTCCCCCAGGGCTGCAAATCGTGGAGCTCCGCCGAACCGCCTTCTGATGACCTCACCCTCCGTGCCCAGCGACTAACTGTACATCCGCCGACAGCAGATTCTCCACAGACTTTGCACAACCGTTTGTGAAAATTCCCCACTGTTTCTTTCTCTGCAGTGAGAAATTCAATGACGGCACGTTGTTTGTAACGTACATCACCTAAAGACGCCATTTTGAAAGTGTCCTGCAGCTACGCTATCAGCTGGAAGTGAGGAAAATTACTGCACTCACTCAGGAGATTCAAATAATACATATCCAACGTTTCGCATTCGTAGCACTGTTTTTGCCCGAGAAAAAAAAATGCGGTGCGTTACTTTCTGGGCAACCCTCGTAGCTACGAGGCTGAGTATCCATGATGCCCTTTGCCTATGACAATTAAAATGTTCCACAAAAACTAAGTTTTATCGCAAAATCGGCATGAGAAGTCAAAAAACACCTTTCTGACGATGCTTCATCCATTCCTGTGCGATTAGTATTGTAAGTAGGCTGTTTAGACTTTTATGTTGGTAACGCCACGTAGCGCTCTGTATGAAAATCATTGACTGTGGTGTGTGCAGTCTGTGGCTGGTTTCAATTGCTGGAATGTTTGCTATAGTAGTGTTGGGCAGTTGGATTTAACAACGCGTAGCGTTGCGCAGTTGGTGGTGAGCCGCCATCAGTGGTGAATGATGGCTGAGTTTTGAGAGCGGACGATCTGGACGTGTGTCCGTCACAAAACCGAAATTTGTAAGACCGGATGTCATGAACTGATATATATATTATGACTTTTGAAGACTATTTAGGTAAATACATTGTTTGTCCTCTATCAAAATCTTTCATTTGCTAACTATATGCCTATCAGTATTTAGTGCCTTCATTAGTTAGAATCTTTTATTTAGGTGGCAGTATTGGCGCTCGCTGTATTGCAGTAGTTCGAGTAACGAAGATTTTTGTGAGGTAAGTGATTCATGAAAGGTTCAAATGGCTCTGAGCACTATGAGACTCAACTGCTGTGGACATCAGTCCCCTAGAACTTAGAACTAATTAAACCTAACTAACCTAAGGACATCACACACATCCATGCCCGAGGCAGGATTCGAACCTGCGGCCGTAGCAGCAGCGCGGCTCCGGACTGGAGCGCCTAGAACCGCACGACCTTCATGAAAGGTATTGGCTATTGGTAGTCAGGGCCATTCTATTGTAGGGATTATTGAAAGTCAGATTGCGTTGCCGGCGGGGTGGCCGAGCGGTTCTAGGTGCATCAGTCTGGAATCGCGAGACCGCTACGGTCGCAGGTTCGAATCCTGCCTCGGGCATGGATGTGTGTGATGTCCTTAGGTTAGTTAGGTTTAAGTAGTTCTAAGTTCTAGGGGACTGATGACCTCAGATGTTAAGTCCCATAGTGCTCAGAACCATTTGAACCATTCAGATTGCGTTGCGCTAAAAATATTGTGTGTCAGTTTAGTGGTGATCAGAATAAGTAAAGAGACAAATGTCTGAGTACGTTAAGTTTTGCTCAGCTGTTTGAAAATAAATGACGTAGAGGCTTTACCAGCACTGTCATTTATAAATTTTTTCTAAGTGGATGTTTCAGTATGTGTGGAGGGAAAGAGATGCTGACTTGAGAAAAAATGTACATGATATTTACTCCTAGGTACATGACCTTGTTCTACCTTGGAACGTGTTTACTCATTCGGAAATGGTTTTATTTTCAAGAGTAATTTTTGTAATTTTAGAAAAAGACTACAGAACATAAAAATTGAAGTCCATCATTGAAAAAATGGAACAAGAAAATGTGTTAAATTTCTATTGTGGGGCTGGCTAGAGTCAAAAGTCTGAAAAATGTTCTATCATACAACACTCCGTTACTGTCTCATCTTTCAAAGTGACTGTGGTGTCACATTAAGAGAAACGACGAATGAACTTCGTAATGGCCAAAAAACATCTAAAAGCTCACCGAACACAGCCAGTACATTTTTTAAGACCACTCCTATATTACTGTTGTGAATGAGCCAGTGTACCTGGAACACAGGCTGTGCCAGTCTTCGCTATCATCACTGTTTCCCCTTTTAATGACGAATAAAAAAGAATGAAACAGAAACACAACGCTGCAGATAACCCACTGTCACGGTTTTCGAGGATTATATGAGAGTCGCCCCCGCGTCGCCCTGGCTTAGCGCCGAGGTGAGTGGAATGCACCGCGGCGTACAAAGAGCCCCGCCGGCCGGGCTTGCGCAGGCAGATAGCATCTGGTCGCGCGGCCCTGGAGAGCCTTCGCCTCTGTGCCGGCGGAACTGGAGACGCTGCATCTGGTGGCGCCATCTCCAGTGCAGGCATTCATGCTGGGTAGGATTGGCACGGCCGCTGAATAGCGAGGAATCAGCGAGCGTATCTTCAGTCAGCAAGCAGTTGCTCCTTCCTCGAGGAGAGGACACGGAAAACCAATGCAAAGCACACACTGAAGAGTCAAAACATTATCATCACTGCCCACCGGGAGATTACACTACCGGTCATTAAAATTGCTACACCACGAAGATGACGTGCTACAGACGCGACATTTAACAGGAAGAAGATGCTGTGATATGCAAATGATTAGCTTTTCAGAGCATTCACACAAGGGTGGCGCGCCGGTGGCGACACCTACAACGTGCTGACATGACGAAAGTTTCCAACCGATTTCTCACACACAAACAGCAGTTGACCGACGTTGCCTCGTGAAACGTTGTTGTGATGCCTCGTGTAAGGAGGAGAAATGCGTACCATCACGTTTCCGACTTTCATAAAGGTCGGATTGTAGCCTATCGCGATTGCAGTTTATCGTATCGCGACACTTTTGCTCGTGTCGGTCGAGATCCAATGACTGTTAGCAGAATATGGCATCGGTGGTTCAGGAGGGTAACACGGAACGCCGTGCTGGATCCCAACGGCCTCGTATCACTAGCAGTCGAGATCACAGGCATCTTATCCGCATGGCTGTAACGGATCGGGCAGCCACGTCTCGATCCCTGAGTCAACAGATGGGGACCCTTGCAAGACAAGAACCATCTGAACGAACAGTTCGACGACGTTTGAAGCAGGATGGACTATCAGCTCGGAGACCATGGCTGCGGTTACCCTTGACGCTGCATCACAGGAGCACCTGCGATGGTGTACTCAACGACGAACCTGGGTGCACGAATGGCAAAACGTCATTTTTTCGGATGAATCCAGGTTCTGTTTACAGCATCATGATGGTCGCATCCGTGTTTGGCGACATCGCGGTGAATGCGCATTGGAAGCGTGTATTCGTCATCGCCATACTGGCATATCACCCGGCGTGATGGTATGGGGTGCCATTGGTTACACGCCTCGGTCACCTCTTGTTCGCATTCACGGCACTTTGAACAGTGCACGTTCCATTTCAGATGTGTTACGACCCGTCGCTCTACCCTTCATTAGATCCCTGCGAAACCCTACATTTCAGCAGGATAATGCAAGACCGTATGTTGCAGGTCCTGTACGGGCCTTTCTGGATACAGAAAATGTTCGACTGCTGCCCTGGCCAGCATATTTTCCAGATCTCTCACCAATTGATAACGTCTGGTCAATGGTGGCCGAGCAACTGGCTCGTCACAATACGCCAGTCACTACTCTTGATGAACTGTGGTATCGTGTTGAAGCTGCATGGGCAGCTGTACCTGTACACGCCATCGAAGCTCTGTTTGACTCAATGACCAGACGTGTCAATGCCGTTATTATGGCCAGAGGTGGTTGTTCTGGGTACTGATTTCTCAGGATCTATGCACCCAAATTGCGTGAAAATGAAATCACATGACAGTTCTAGTGTAATATATTTGTCCAATGAATACTCGTTTATCACCTGCATTTCTTCTTGGTGTAGAAATTTTAATGGCCAGTAGTGTAAATGCCGTCTGGTGGCGTTGCGAGCGCGTGACGCGGTAAGGAAAGTATGTAAGCGGAACAGAGACTAATGGGGAATCATTCTAGTGATGATATCGGAAGCAAATAGGCAAATCTACCAACATAAGCGACTTTAACAAAGAACAGATTGTTACGGCTCAGCCCTGGAAACGATTATCTCGGAAAGGATGAAGCTAGTCGATTGTTTGCGTCATGATATCGTGAAGATCTGTGGAAAGTGGTTGAAGGACGGTGAAACCACGAGAACGCGACAAGATGTTGGACCTCCACGTCTCATCGCAGAACGTCGACGTCAGAGCCTCGCCTGATCTGAAAAGTGGGACAGGAGGCAATCTGTGGCAGATCTGGCGAAAGGGTACAGTGCTGTCACAGGCACAAGTGTTTCCGAGCGCACTGTCCATCTCTCACTGTTGACCGTGGGGCTCTATAGCAGACGACCTTTACGTGTTCCCGTTTTGACGCAACAACATAGTCAGTTACGACTGTAGCGGGCACGGGATCTTAGAGATTCGACCCTGGTTCAAACGTGTCGTCTGGTCAAATGAATCACGACTCCGTTACACCAGATGGACGGATGTGTCCGGATATTCAATTATCCAGGCGAACGGCTCTTCGAAACATGCAGTTCGCCACGGCTGCAGGCCATTAGGGAGAGTATTATGCTATTAAGGACATTCACCTGGTCTTCCGTGGATCCTGTGGTAGTAATCGTAGGCGCCATGACAGCACGTGGACATTACAGCGGACCTGCTGTATCCATTCTTGCTTGACGTCCTCCCCCCCGGCAATGGCATCTTCCTGCATGATAACTGCCAGTATCACAAGGCCAGAATCGTACTACAGTGATTTGAAGAGTGTTAGAGTGAACTCACGTTGATGTCTTTGCTACCAATTTCGCCAAATTTGAACCTATTTGGGACGCTATCGGGTGCCACCGTCGCACCCACAAAGGACCTGTCCATAATTTGTGGGCACTGCGTGCCTTTGCGTAGACATCCGGTACCATGTGCCTTCAGAAACCTACCAGGAACTTGTTAAATCCCAATGACGCAGAATAGCTTCTATCCTTCCATTTTACACGAATATTTGGTTTTCATTAGTGCAGAACGTGGCCTATCGATTATTCTGAAGAAAAAAAACCACTACAGGTTATTTCCAAGCCGTTTTCTATGCTGTCCTTCCTCTTGGAGCTACCGCGCCAGCAAGGAATGCAGGAGAAAGGAAAAGACTATTATATTGTCTATTTATCGGGATACAAATATGCAGACAGTCCTTTTTTGGGTTTTAGATATTATTTATTGTACCATTAACTAGTTTTAGAGTCACTGCAGGCTCATCAGCAGATATTTGCCTTTTGTGTACCTATTTAATTCATTTTGCTTGTATATTGTCATTATAAGAACACACCTGCAGCTAGCAAGATTCATTTAAATATATTGCCTGTACTTGTAAATATTTATTTTGTAATACAATGCTTCCTAGGCCAAAGATCATGATGCAACAGAGTTTCACACCCGTTGTACACAAATTCTCTGTATTTGCATCTAGTGCTTATATTCTCTGAATAAGGATGTATTTGTGTGTACATTACGGGAAATGATTTGGTATGGATACCATAATGCAGTGTGGTATAAGTACCAAAAACGTAACACAATTTCCGTTTCATAAACGGTTCCCTACTGATTACTAAATTTCCTTCATTTTCGCCAGACCCATCATCATAACGCCTAGCTACACTTGGTCCACGATATAATGTTCCTGTAACACCCCCATCTTGTGATAAGACTGCAGTGGCTCGAAAACTAGTTAATGGTACAATAAATCGTATCTAAAGTCCAAAACAGTGACTGGCTGCGTATTAATATTCAGATAAATAACCAATCTAAATCACAGTAATAGTTCGTTGTCCATAATTGATATATTAGTTTGTTATTAAAAGCTGAGCAACTGCAAGGATGGGTGCGAAATTGGACTCACACCATATTTACGAAACAGTCGCGGTATTCGCATAATTTAATTTACAGAAACCACATGTGAGGTCTTACACATTTAATCAGCAAATCGGGACCAACACATAAGGAGTGTGAGGACGTACTTATCAGTAGTAAATCTTGACTGATCAGGATGAAAACTTCAGAAGCTAGAGTTGGGCGTTGTGAGTTGCGATTCAGCCAAGGAGGGTATTGCATTACATGGTGAGCCTACGCGAAGTTTCAATGTGAGGTCTACACTGAAGAGACAACCGGTCATGGGACAGTGATATGCTTATATACAGCTGGCGGTGGTAAGGCGTACACAGAGTATAAAAGGGCAGTGCATTGGCGGAGCTGTCATTTGTACTCAGGTGAATCATGTGAAAAGGTTTCTAATGGAATTATGGCTGCACGACGGGAACTGACACACTTTAAACGCGGAATGGTAGTTGGAGTTAGATGCATGTGCCGTCCTGCCTCGGAAATTGTTGGGGAATTCAGTATTGCGAGCTCCACAGTGTCAAGAGAGTGCCAAGTATACCAACTTTCAGGCAATACCTCTGACCACACACAATGCAGTGGCAGACGACCTCCGCTTAACGACCGGAGCAGCGGCGTTCGCGTAGAGTTGTCAGTGCCAATAGACAAACAACACCGCGTGAAATAACCGTAGAAATCAATGTGGGATGTACGACAAACGAATACAACAGGAAAGTGTTGTGAAATTTGGTATTAATGGGCAGAGGACCGACGCGGGTGCATTTGCTAACAGCATGATATTGCCCACAGTGCCTTTTCTGGGATTGTGACCATATCGGTTAGACCCCAGTCGGCTGGAAAACCGTGGCGTGGTCAGACGAGTCTCGATTTCAAATGGTTCAAATAGCTCTGAGCACTACGAAATTTAACATCTGAGATCATCAGTCCCCTAGAACTTAGAACTACTTAAACCTAACTAACCTAAGGTTGGTTGGTTGGTTTGGGGAAGGAGACCACACAGCGTGGTCATCGGTCTCATCGGATTAGGGAAGGATTGGGAAGGAAGTCGGCCGTGCCCTTCCAGAGGAACCATCCCGGCATTAGCCTGGAGTGATTTAGGGAAATCACGGAAAACCTAAATCAGGATGGCCGGACGCGGGATTGAGCCGTCGTCCTCCCGAATGCGAGTCCAGGGTCTAACCACTGCGCCATCCCGCTCGGTAACTAACCTAAGGACATCACACAGCCGGCCGCGGTGGTCTAGCGGTTCTGGCTCTGCAGTCCGGAACCGCGGGACTGCTACGGTCGCAGGTTCGAATCCTGCCTCGGGCATGGGTGTGTGTGATGTCCTTAGGTTAGTTAGGTTTAAGTAGTTCTACGTTCTAGGGGACTTATGACCTAAGATGTTGAGTCCCATAGTGCTCAGAGCCATTTGAACCATTTTGACATCACACACATCCATGCCCGAGGCAGGATTCGAACCTGCAGTTGCGCGGCTCCAGACTGTAGCGCCTAGAACTGCTTGGCCACACCGGCCGGCAGTCTCGACTTCAGTTGATAAGGGCTGATTACAGGGTTAGAGTGTGGCACAGACCCAACTTGTCAACAGAGGACTGTGCAAGTTCGTGGGGGCGGCATAGTAGTCTGGGCTATGTTTCCATGAAATGGACTGGGCCTTGTGGTGCATCTGAACAGGTAATTGACTGAAAATGCTTATTTTCAGCTACCATTGCAGCCATTCATATATTTCATGTTTCAAAACATGTCACTGGACCACAGTCGTTCGCAACTGGTTTATAGAACATTCTGGACAATTCGAGCGAATGATTTCACCACCCAGATAGCCTGACATAGGTCCCATCGGACATTTATGGGATATAATCGAGAGATGAGTTCGAGTACAAAATCCTACACCAGCAACACTTTCTCATTTATGGACGACTGTAGAGGCAGCATGGCTCTATATTTTGCAGGGGTCTTGCAACGACTTGTTGAGTCCACACGTCGAGCTGCTTGCACTGCTCCGGGGAAAAGGAGGTTCGACACGCTACTAGGAGGTATCCCACGACTCTTGTCAACTCACTGTACATCGCCGTTTTTGCTCATCGAGGTATAGATACATCAGTGGTGTAATGGCTCGAGGATAAGGGTGTGACTACGTGACGTATGGAAGTTTCGATCGATCCCTGAGGCGTGCTCGAATAGCCGAAGTGGTAGAGGCAACCGCTTGCGATATATATGCAAATTCGTGTTGGAGTCCCAGTCAAGCACGAATTTTTATTTTTCGCAAACAGCTGACACATTTTATCACAGGTGTAATCGTCAGAATAGCGTCTACAAGTATGCATGTGTGAAGTATTGTGAACATGAGATACTGAAGAAACAGACATTTTAACGATTGACAATTAAAATAGCTAAACACGACAACTGGTCGGAATAGCCTACGGAAATCGACAGTCGTTAATTAAGAAATTGTGATTCAGGCGGTGTTTCTTCATTCATTACAACAACAGAGACCACCGAGGAGTGTCCTGCAACAGCGTAGTATGATATAACGCACTGGTTTGCTGGCACAGGGGCATCCATTGTGGCCAGACAGGTATCAATGAAGAAGAACTAGCTGGCAGAGCACCTCTGTGCAGCAAGGAGATAGCCCTGTTGCTCGACGACTGGCGTCAATAGTGGAGTGAAAAATCAATCACAGTATGCTGTTCGTTATTGACATGTGAAGTAAACACGAGTTTTATTTCATGAGTTCTTATCCTATCTGTCAGATAGTGGAAAAATTTTCGAAGAGTGTTGCCTTTATCTGTGTTTTCGTGATTCGTTCCGAAATTGTTGACTTTATAGTTTATACCGTGTGTGTGACAAAGGTTTACACAAGCACTATAGGCTCACGTCGGTTTTTATTGCATTTATGAAACGTCCCCTTAGAAAAATTATGAATGACTGTGCTTAAACTGACACACAATATTTTTGGCGCAACGCAATCTGACTTTCAGCAATCCCTACAAAATAATGGCCCTGACTAATATTAACCTACACATTTCACAAATAACTTACCTCACAAAAATCTTCGTTACTCGAACTACTGCAATACAACGAGCGCCACTACTGCCAGCTAAATAAAATATTCAAACTACTGAAGGCACTAACTACTGATAGGCATAGTTAGCAAATGAAAGATTTTGATAGAGAACAAACAATGTATTTACCTCAATAGTGTTCAAAAATGATAATATATATTCAGCAGTTCATGACATCCATTCTTACAAATGTACTGTTTCTGATGGACACACGTCCAGATCATCCGCTCTCAAAAATGCGCCATCTCATATCCCCACATCCACCACTGCTGGCGGCTCACCTCCAACTGCACAATGCTATGCGCTGTTAACATCCAGCTGCCCAACACTACAATAGCCAACAACAATGCAAACCAGCCACAGACTGCACACAGCGCAGCCAGTGATTTTCATACAGAGCGCTACGTGGCGTTACCAATAAAAAAACCTACACAGCCTACTTACATAGACCTAACTTCTACAAATTCTCCTTGCCGAGAGGGCCCTGCCCTGTTTGAATCCCGCCAGTTCTGATGCAATTCAGGTCTGTCGTTATGATCATATCGTCTGTTGTCATGTTGGTAGATTCCATAGTTTCTTTCTTGTCGGTCACATAGTGGAGAATTTCTCCCTGAATCGTAACTGCACGCTGGACCGTTGCGTCTAAAGTTATTCTGTCTCCCTTGATAATAATTATTTTGGTTCCCATATTGTCTGTTTCTCTGATTGTCTCTGTGATAGTCACTACCGTGGAGAGGTGATCTTTCCCTGTAATTATTAATACTCTGCCAACGGTTGTCATACGGCTGATGTCTGTTTTGGTCACGATTTGTGTTGTGAGAATAGCCTTGTCATGTCCAGTTATTATTTCTTCCATCGCAGAATTGCGACGGATGTGACCTGTAATTGTTGTGTTCCTGTTTTCGCGTTCCGCGATTGTCAGTGTCAATTTCTAATTCTTGTAAGAGCCCCTGAAAAGCTTCAATGTCGTCTTTGCAACGTCCTGCCAAAATAATATGTCGTAAATGTTCAGGTAATTTGATTAAGCAGCCGGCCGAAGTGGCCGTGCGGTTAAAGGCGCTGCAGTCTGGAACCGCAAGACTGCTACGGTCGCAGGTTCGAATCCTGCCTTGGGCATGGATGTTTGTGATGTCCTTAGGTTAGTTAGGTTTCAGTAGTTCTAAGTTCTAGGGGACTAATGACCTCAGAACTTGAGTCCCATAGTGCTCAGAGCCATTTGAACCATGTGATTAAACAAATGCGGATGAGTTCTGAGGGGCTGTATGGGTTTGACAGGTACTGTTTCTTGTGCAACATTTCTTCAAAATATTTCACAAGACTGGAAAATTCAGATTGTTCGAAATGTTTCATCATTATGATGTTATGTTTTACTCGGTCTTGTGTAGCTTGAGACTAATATGCTGAGAGGAAGGCATGATAAAATTCTCCTTCACTGTGGCAATCATGAATGACCGATCGCATTCTTACAGCTGGTGCATTCTCTAAATAGCCACACATAAATTCTAATATGTGCTCTAATGACCAGTTGGGGGGGGGGGGGGAACAAAGAGAGAATTGATGAAGCCACGCTTGTGGATGAATGTCGTTGCCAGAATTCTTAAATGTTTTGAATTTGCGTGTAGTAATGAACAGCTTATAGCCAAAATCATCGTGTCGGCGAGTCGCATGTCGATCATTGTTACGTCGTTTCGGCGGTTCCATTTCAAAATTCGGTGCACCTTGCCAATTTCTTTCATCATTTCCGAAATGCGCTGTGTTATTATTTAGTGGCTGTTCCGTATTTCTATGTCCCTCTTCCCGTATTGGAGCGCGAGTGTCCTCTAAAATATGTAATTCTTGTATTACCTGTGTCAACTGATCTTGTACTTCCCGGATTTCTCTTTGGTGTTGCGTATTAATTTGACTCTGATTTTGTTTGAACTTCCTAATTTGTTCGCACTCTTCTGTGTCATTAAAGACTACCAGTTTTGTGTCATTCTGATTATCATCTACCTTCGTAGATAAATTATTTAGCTGATCCGAAAGTTCTACTACTTTCTCTGATAATGAACTAATTTCCTCCATGTGTCTTTGTGAACCAATTTTCAGAGTATCTACTGTGTCCTTTAAGTTTTCCTGAGTTTTTGCAAGTTGCGTAACCGAATCGGTAGATGCAACTGAGTCAATTTTAGCTTGCAAGGTGTCGTGATTTTCATGAACAATTGTTTGCAGTTCCTTTATGGCTGCTTCGTGATTCTGTAATGCATTTTCGTGACGCGAAAAAATAGGTTGGAAATGCTCACAAATTTGTGTTTTTACGTCATTACAGACTTTTTGACATTTCGCTTCCATTTTATGTAACTCAGTAGTTAAATCTTCACGTGTTTGTTCAAGCATTGTGTCTAACTTCCGAAGATTTTGATCCATTGTGTCTAACTTTTGAAGCTTTTGCTGTGTTTGTCTCTGATTTTGTTTCATTGTGGCTAACTTTTGAAGACTTTGTTCCATTGTGTCTAACTTTTGAAGCTTTTGCTGTGTTTGTCTCTGATTTTGTTCCATTGTGTCTAACTGTTGCTGTGTTTGTCTCTACCCCCCCCCCCCCTCCCCTCCACCGACAGACCGACTGAAACGGCTCTCAGCAGCCCCTCTTTTATAAGGTTACAGTAATTAGCAATACATTCAGCTACTGTCATTACATGACTTTTTACAGATTACAATTAAAGATTTCTTTCTCTGAGTAGCTGATTAGTGGAATAGGATTCGATTGAGAGCTTTTAGATAAACCAATAATTGGTATTGTATTGTGTTGTCTAGTTTGCCAAAATATGGGATTCTGCTTCAGTAAGAACGTCTTAGGTAAGAATGTCAATTACTCAGAAACTAAATGGCAGCAAAAGTTGCTAACATATTTCAAGCATTAGCTATCTAGATACTTCACTTATCCATACTTTTGATCTCCTCCATCTGAAACTTAATAATTATTTGGTTGCATGTTTACATACACTATGTGATCAAAAGTATCCGGACATCTGGCTGAAAACGACTTACAACTGCCTGGGGCCCTCCATCGGTAATGCTGGGATTCAATATGGTGTTGACCCAACCTTAGCCTTGACAAAGGGTAATCGATGTCGGTCGGTGAGGCCTGGCTCGAAGTCGCCGTTCCAAAACATCCCAGAGGTGTTCTATAGGATTCAGGTCAGGACTCTGTGCAGGTAAGTCCATTACAGGGATGTTATTGTCGTGTAACTACTCCGCCAAAGGCTGTGCATTATGAACACGTGCTCGATCGTGTTGAAAGTGGCAATCACCATCACTGAATTGCTCTTGGACCAGTGGGAAGCAATAAGGTGCATAAAACATCAATGTAGGCCTGTGCTGTGACAGTACCACGCAAAACAACAAAGGGTACTAGCACCCTCCATGAAAAACACAACACCGTAACAACACCGCCTCCGAATTTTGCTGTTGGTACTACACACGCTGGCAGATGACGTTCACCGGGCATTCGCCACACCCACACCCAGCCATCGGATCGCCACATTGTGTACCGTGATTCGTTACTCCACACAAAGTTTTTCCACTGTTCAATCGTCCAATGTTTACGCTCCTTACACTAAGCTTCGTGTCGTTTGGCATTTACCGGGCTGATGTGTGGCTTATGAGCGGCCGCTGGAACATGAAATCCAAGTTTTCTCACCTCCCACTTAACTGTCATAGTACTTGCAGTGGATCCTGATGTAGTTTGTAATTCCTGTGCGATAGTCTGGATTGATGTCTGACTATTACACATTACGACCCTCTTCAACTGTCGGCGGTCTGTGTCAGTCAACAGAGTGGGTCGGCCTGTACGCTTTTCTGCTGTACGTGTCCCATCACGTTTCCACATCGGTAACAGTGGACCTAGGGATGTTTAGGAGTGTGGAAATGTCATACCGACGTATGATACAAATGACACCCAATCACGTGACCAAGTTCGAAGTCCGTGAGACCTGCGGAGCGCCCCATTCTGCTCTCTCACGATGTCTAATGACTATTGAGGTAGCTGGTATGACGTACCTGGCAATAGGAGGCAGCACAATGCACCTAATATGAAAAACGAGTGTTTTTGGGGATGTCCGGACACTTTTGATCACATAGAGTATGAACAATGATAACGAAATTTGAAATGTCTGGAGTGTATAATTAGCACAGCTTTTACGTAAAGTTGACTAAGCCCTAAATTAGTATTTGAGATTTTTGGTACAGTACAAATGCCATAAAAATAACACTACTGAAAGTAAACAAATAAAAATTTTGTGGGGAAAAAAAGACATAACAGCTGGAAAAAAAAAGAATCCACGTGCTTTGTCACATGTTGTAGGGTGAACATGGGGAGAAGGTTTAATACCATTAGCAGTTTCGTGGCGCAGATTAATTTTTTCGAGATGATGTTTAAAACTCTTACGTTTGGACTAAGGAAATTTGAATATTACAGAGAAAGAGAGGAAAGTCTCCTCGCAAGGCATCGACTGACTCCGTATTGGTTAGCGCTTACTTTAAAAGAGCAGTTGTCAACCAAGCAGAAGCCCTCAGGCTGTTACTGTGCCGATAGGTGTGAAGCAGAGCTGCCTCTGCAATTATCTACGAAGTGAATTCTTTTAAAACGTGGGAAAGAGAGGAAGTGTCCACTAACATGACGGAAGAAAAAAAGGTGTCGCTTTGATGGATATGAGGGATCAGCGTTAGAGGAAGAGTCTGACTGAGCTTCCTAAAACTTCCAATCAAGACAGGAACAAAGGATGTTTTAAATTTCTTCTGAATTTCTGAAATGGTTGAGGTTGTTGAGGAAAGCGGAAGCCAAACAATTATCCACTTTAATATGTAGAAGCTATGAGATTGGAGACACACCATTTGATTTTCTCAAGAATATCATCCACACAGTCCAAAGTTAGCAAGGGTAATTAATTCGAGTATTATCGTACAATCAACTTGACAGCTCTTGCATCCGTGTTGCTGATCAGAGTAATACGAATAGTAATGTAAAAGAAATTTAAGATACGTTAAATGACGATCACGTCGATTGAGGAAAGGTAAACGCAGCAGAGAGGCAGTTCTGAAGTTAAGTCGGAAATGTTTTAAATCCTCAGAAAAGTAGGTGTACATTATAGGGAATTATGAGAAATATACAAGAAGTACGGAAAGTGGAAGGGAATAATAAGACTAGAAGACGAAGTTAGAAGCTGAGGAATCAGAAGGAATGTTTTCGACTGCTCTTATGTACCGATCTTTTGTCATACTCCGGTGCTTTGAAGTTTGTATTTTTCTACAACTTCATTTTGATTTCAACGAAATTTTCCTACAGCCTGTGTCACGTCTGGCATCAACTACAACCATCTAATGAATGGAGCGTTATTCAGATGCACTACAGAACTTAAAGGCTGAGTTACTTCTATTGAACGAGTGACAGAATGTAAATCATGTGTGTTATCAAAAGATAGCTAACTAATGCAACAGTATTTATATCGTTAAGAATCTTTCACGAGCTGAATCTTTCCTTGCGTAGCGGAGCGTGTGTTGTAATGAAACTTCCGGATTGATTGTAATTGTGCACTGAATCTCAAATAGCTCCCGGATCTTTGCCTGCAAATGGTGGAGACCTATGTACGAACCTTTTTCTGCCATAAAACTATAATCGCTAAGGAAATTTCACATCTTGTATTTCTTTAATCGCAGAAGAACATTTAAGTATTGGGAATAACACTGCTGTATTTGCAAATGTTTTATTGCACAATGGTTAAGTAGTTACTTGTTGCACAAATAAAAACATTCTCTGGCGATGTTTTTGTGCTATTTACATGGACCACATACTATCTTGTCTAAAGTTTCTAACTCTGTACAAACATCAGAACCGTCAGGAGTAAAGTTATTCCTTAATGGGGCAAATTAGTTTATGAAAGGGCGAAAATCCCAGACATATGGGTAGGCTTCTTGACTATGAGGGTGATTTTAAAATATGGTAAAAAAGCAAGAATAAGGTTCGTTTTGTAAACAACTCACCTTAGTTCCTGACGTAATCTGAAAGAGATATACACTCCTGGAAATGGAAAAAAGAACACATTGACACCGGTGTGTCAGACCCACCATACTTGCTCCGGACACTGCGAGAGGGCTGTACAAGCAATGATCACACGCACGGCACAGCGGACACACCAGGAACCGCGGTGTTGGCCGTCGAATGGCGCTAGCTGCGCAGCATTTGTGCACCGCCGCCGTCAGTGTCAGCCAGTTTGCCGTGGCATACGGAGCTCCATCGCAGTCTTTAACACTGGTAGCATGCCGCGACAGCGTGGACGTGAACCGTATGTGCAGTTGACGGACTTTGAGCGAGGGCGTATAGTGGGCATGCGGGAGGCCGGGTGGACGTACCGCCGAATTGCTCAACACGTGGGGCGTGAGGTCTCCACAGTACATCGATGTTGTCGCCAGTGGTCGGCGGAAGGTGCACGTGCCCGTCGACCTGGGACCGGACCGCAGCGACGCACGGATGCACGCCAAGACCGTAGGATCCTACGCAGTGCCGTAGGGGACCGCACCGCCACTTCCCAGCAAATTAGGGACGCTGTTGCACCTGGGGTATCGGCGAGGACCATTCGCAACCGTCTCCATGAAGCTGGGCTACGGTCCCGCACACCGTTAGGCCGTCTTCCGCTCACGCCCCAACATCGTGCAGCCCGCCTCCAGTGGTGTCGCGACAGGCGTGAATGGAGGGACGAATGGAGACGTGTCGTCTTCAGCGATGAGAGTCGCTTCTGCCTTGGTGCAAATGATGGTCGTATGCGTGTTTGGCGCCTTGCAGGTGAGCGCCACAATCAGGACTGCATACGACCGAGGCACACAGGGCCAACACCCGGCATCATGGTGTGGGGAGCGATCTCCTACACTGGCCGTACACCACTGGTGATCGTCGAGGGGCACTGAATAGTGCTCGGTACATCCAAACCGTCATCGAACCCATCGTTCTACCATTCCTAGACCGGCAAGGGAACTTGCTGTTCCAACAGGACAATGCACGTCCGCATGTATCCCGTGCCACCCAACGTGCTCTAGAAGGTGTAAGTCAACTACCCTGGCCAGCAAGATCTCCGGATCTGTCCCCCAGTGAGCATGTTTGGGACTGGATGAAGCGTCGTCTCACGCAGTCTGCACGTCCAGCACGAACGCTGGTCCAACTGAGGCGCAAGGTGGAAATGGCATGGCAAGCCGTTCCACAGGACTACATCCAGCATCTCTACGATCGTCTCCATGGGAGAATAGCAGCCTGCATTGCTGCGAAAGGTGGATATACACTGTACTAGTGCCGACATTGTGCATGCTCTGTTGCCTGTGTCTATGTGCCTGTGGTTCTGTCAGTGTGATCATGTGATGTATCTGACCCCAGGAATGTGTCAATAAAGTTTCCCCTTCCTGGGACAATGAATTCACGGTGTTCTTATTTCAATTTCCAGGAGTGTATATAAGAGGGGCTGCCCAAAAAAACAGGAATTATTTTTTAAAAGCTATATGTTTTCAAAACAGCCTTATCCCCTTCAAAATACTCTCCATTACAACTAGTACATTTGTCCCACTAGTGCTCAACTGTTCAAAACAGCCGGCCGCGCTGGCCGAGCGGTTCTAGGGGCTTCAGTCCGGAACCGCACGACTGCTACGGTCGCAGGTTCGAATCCTGCCTCGGGCATGGATGTGTGTGATGTCCTTAGGTTAGTTAGGTTTAAGTACTTCTAAGTTCTAGGGGGCTGATGACATCAGATGTTAACTCCCATAGTGCTCAGAGCCAGCCATTTTGTTCAAAACATTTTTTGTAGTCGTCCTTAGAAGTAGCCGACAGTTCAACCCTCGTTTTTTACTTGACTTCTACAATGTTGTCAAATCGGTGTCCTTTCATGCACTTTTCATGCATGGAAATACGAGAAGGTCGCAAGGAGCCAGTTCAGGCGAGTAAGGAGCGTGGAGCAGTGGAACTCCTCTCTGCCACAAATCAGGTCTTTTTTGACGAACACTGTTGTGCAATCTTCTTAAAACTTCCAAATAAAAGGTTTGATTGACGGTCTGATCTATGGGAACAAACTCTGAATGAACTATGCCCTTGGCATCAAAAAGGTAAATCAGCATTGTTTTGATGTTTGATTTGACATGACGACATTTTTTTGGACGGGGTGACGATGACGTCTTCCATTGGCTTGACTGTTGATTTGTTTCTGGATCGGAGCCATAGCACCATGACTCATCACCAGTAATGAATGACATTTGACAGAAAATCTGGATCAAGCTGTTGTTTCAAAACACCATATGTTTCAACTCTATGTTCCTTTTGGTTGTCAATCAGAACCCGAGGAACAAACTTGGCAGCAACCCATTTTATTGCCAAATCTTACGTTTTAATTCGCTGAGCAGAGCTCCAAGATAAGCCACTAATCTATGACAGTTAATCAATTGTCCGTCGACAGTCTGTGAGCACAAGCTCTCGAACTTTTTCAATATTTTCTTCGATTCTGACAGTTGATGGACGTCCAGAATGATGTTTGTCATCACTCGACATGTCGCCATTTTTAAACCGAGCAAACCACTCTTACACTTGAGTTTTTCTCGTAGCGTCATTTAATAAGCTGTTTTCAACATGAAAACAGTTTCAGAAGCATTTTTAACGAGTAGAAAGCAAAACTTCAAAGCTGCACATTGTCCACCTAAATTTATCATCATAAAAAACGAAACAAGAACAAAACAGCGCTAGCAAACACAGTCACTGCAGATGAACAGAAGAAGCCAGGTCGACAACACAGGCAGTACTGAACTGGCAATGAGTTGCTCTGCACACTGCTACCGGCAGAAACACGTAATACACAAGCTCTGCCCACAGCAACGTCATACCCTCGCACTTGGTCCAGCGAACCTCCAGACTGTTTATCTCATTCGAAAAGTAAGTTCTAACAAAATGTGAAAAAACTCGTTGACTGCAAGTATCACTTCCTCATTTGATTAAAATATCTTCCCGGCAAGCCAAAGTTTCAAGTTAGGGAGCAGAAGAAAGTATCTTGTGACTAAGTCTGGTGAACAGGGGTGGTGGGGAAGAGATTCCTGCACTTTAGACATTGTTATCGCTGACGCTGTGTGCGATGGTCCATAGTCCTAGAGAAAGAGCAATTTGTTTGTATGCCACCTTGGTCGTTTTTCAGCCAACACAAGTTTCAGACGAACCAAGAATGAAGCATAATAGCGTCCAGTGATGGTTCTGACTTTTCCCAAGCACTCTATGAGGATCATTCCCTGGGAATCCCAAGAAACAGTGATCATCACCTTTCCACTGACAAAATGGTCTTTGCCTTCTTTGGTGCACTTCACCAGCTTTTGTTTATTGTTTTGACCGTCGTTTTCACTCTGTTGTGTATTGATGGATCCAGGTTTCATCAAGTCACATACCGATGCAAAAAATTTAGGGGACTGCGATGAAACATCGCCAAACATTGTGTTGAAATGTACCAAATGCTCTTTTGGTCGACTGTGAGCAATCGCGGCACTACCCACCTCGCTTCTTCATAGCCAATTCTACAAGCGGGATATTATGCACTCGCTCAGTTGAGATGTCTCCAGTCTCAGCAATCTTGCGAATTTTTATTCGGCGGCTTTGTGTTATCATATCACAGATTTTATCAATGCTTTCCTTTGTGGCAACCTCAAATGGACGGCCTAAGTGCTCTTCCTCTTCGGTACTTGTCAGACCACGTTTAAATTAATTAATCCAAGAATAAATGCTCTTCAATGCAAAGTCCGCGTGAACTTCATCCAATTCTGTTTTGATTTGTGCCTCAGTCCAACCCTACAAATCCAAATATTAGCACGAAACTCGTTTTTCTCCATTTTCAGTGATAGTCCACATGCTGACAATTTCGGGTGACTGTTAACAATGATCTACACGCTACACATTGTTGCCATTCTTTGTACGAACCCTGGAATAACAAAATTGCAAACCATGAAGGCGCAAAAAAAAGTTCCATTTTGTCATGAAAAGTTACCAGACTTACCAGCCCTCCCGAGGAAATATTGATAAGTAAAAGTAAAGTCTCTTAAAATTTGCTTTGCTAAATTCTTAAGCAAATTTAAGAAGTCTCGTCAGTTTGTGTGAGCTTAATACAACTCGTAATGAAAGAATATCCAGAGATTAGTACATAACGCAATCTGTAGAGAGTTACCAAGCTGTAAATGTGCTTGAATCCTTTCCCAAAATTACATAAATTTTGTGATTTTCAAAGCCATACAATATTTTAAGGATATTTATATCAACTTGGCTACCAGAGAAAAGATTATAATAGTGTGTTACAGGATACTTACCATAGCACTCAGCATAACAAATGCATGTAGTGCTACTTGGAAAGAAAACTGTCTAATGAAGACTGTGACATTTGATACATAGGGTGAATACTGGCAGACAGCAATTTACGTGGGTTTTTAGCAGCTGAAAGCAATCAGTGGACTTGAATACTTGAGTACTATATCAGCACATGATACGGAGTTGGATATCGACACGTTCTCTACTGACCGCAAGAGCTAACTTGTCAGCTCGCAGTATACATTGTTTCCGTCTGGACGCTTTACCGCAATACCACAGGCAACCAAGTCACGCATAGTAACGGAGACTTGCTGGTCTAGTCGTATAATACTAATACAGAAAAAGCGAAGTTACCGTTCTCGTATTAACTCTAAACACCACAGTTTGTACCAGTAAAAACAGTAACTGGGCAGGCGGAACGTAAACAAAGATGGAGATAGATGGCGATACCTGCTGCTTGCGACATAACTGAAACACTTGCGACACCACGGTACTGCAACGTGTGGATCAAGGACAGCCCACAGCAGAGTCCTTGGAAATTTACTGTCAGGTGTCCCTCGTTCTAAACCTGTTCTCTCTCCTTCAACGCTCTTCAGTAATTCTGCGCTTTCTTCGGGAGTTGCTCCCACGATCGGTGACTATCTTTCTTTCTGCTGAGTTAACCGCTCTCCAAAACAGCAGATGGGAAGTTATTTGCTCAGTGAGAAGACACAGCTTGAGAAGCATGATGGTCTTTAAGTCTGGAAAGCGGCCGTTATCATGCCAGTCACGGGACGTAATTACCGCCTGAGTGGTCATTCACAATTTGCGGACCGAACAGAACGGCTACATTGCGCGCTGGCGTAGCTTGAACGGCGTAAGAGCTATAATAAGACGATGAAATTTTAATGTTAACCACCTCACGATCACAAGATGCCTGGCTCTAGAATCGCATTCCCGATGAAAATAAATTGGAAAGTTAAATACACGGTCAGCTTTTTGGGTGACGTATTTGGAATTGCTAAGGAAAATAATTTTATCAGTTTTGACGTACATCCATGAGCGATGGAATAGTGAAATCTTCTATGTTCTACAGATAGCGCTCCTTTCTTTGTTCTCTCCTAACATGAGTCACAGAACACGGAAATATGCAATGGTCCGGGAAGGCCGTCATTGGACGTTGTAAGAGTGGAAGGAAATTGCCTGGAGTCAAGTATAGTGTTACACATTGGTACACGTTGCTAGTGGGATACGCGCACGTGAAAAACCATGTGAAGAAATGTTTCTGGTTTGGCATTAGAGCACCGTTTAACCACACAGCGTAAGCACTCTTGTACATGGAATGTGTACGCAGTATGGAACGCAGACACTCTTACGTCTGCCAGTGTATTCCATCGGCAAGCGACAAAAGAATCTATTGTGTGATGTAGTTAGTGCACCCGTTAATTCTCTTACAGTATAGTCAGTGTGTAAACCGAGGGACTAGCATGAGATTTTCACTCTGCAGCGGAGTGTGCGCTGATATGAAACTTCATATCAGCGCACACTCCGCTGCAGAGTGAAAATCTCCTTCTGGAAACATCCCCGGGGCTGTGGCTAAGCCATGTCTCTGCAATGTCCTTTTTTTCTGGAGTGCTATTTTTGTAAGTTTCGCAGGAGAGTTTCTGTAAAGATCGGAAGGTAGGAGACGAGGTACTGGCAGAAGTAAAGTTGTGAGGACGGGGCGTGAGTCGTACTTGGGTAGCTCAGTTGGTTGAGCACTTGCCCGCGAAAGGCAAAGGTCCCGAGTTCGAGTATCGGTCCGGAACACAGTTTTGATCTGCCAGGAAGTTTCGAGGGACCAGTGTTTGTGGCAGGGGAAGTCGCCTTCACGGGGAGAATGCTGCTACACCTATAGAGGGTGACTAGTATTCAATTTCCCGTCAAGCAGTGTACGACGGCAAAACAATGGCTCTGAGCACTATGGGACTTAACATCTGAGGTCATCAGTCCTCTATAACTTAGAACTACTTAAACCTGACTAACCTAAGGACATCACACACATTCCTGCCCGAGGCAGGATTCGAACCTGCGACCGTAGCAGTCGCGCGCTCCTAGACTGAAGCGCCTAGAACCGCTCGGCCACAATGGCCGGCTGTAGGACGGCATACGGTGATTTACGTATATTCTGTTCGTGTGTGTTTCATGGGCTTCTTAGTTACTGTTTCCTGTATTCCGTAATGTTCACGAATTTAGTGAAAAAATAAACACTCCTTGGTCGTATCTGCGTGGCCACTGCTTTAAAAGGTGTGCTGTGCAAGTGTCGGTTTGAACTCGTGAAACAGTTTAAATTTGTCCCCAGACAATTGCTCTCAGACAGTCTATTCCGGATGGTAACGACCATATTTTTTTTTTTCTTTTTTGAAAAATCACCTTCATCGACTTAATACCGACTACACCTTAGAAAACAAAAACGAGGAACAAGGAACTGGACAAAACAGTAGCTACGAACCACACATTTAACGGAAAATGTTAATACCAGCAATAATAATGATAATGAATGTTGCAATAATTAAAATACTCATAGTTCATTATCTCCACCTGTATTCTATACGGGGTGTATCATAATTAATGGCGTAAACGCACACAGTTGAAAGTACACGATACTAGAAGCAAAAAAGTCTCATTAAACATTGGGTCGAAGATGCATACCTTGAGAACTACCAGCAATTTTTCATCTTCGATACTGTGAAGCAAATATCTTCTACTGCAAGCTCTTTGCTTTCCGCATTTTGGGAAGTAGCAGTATGGACCAAAACAAGAAAACTTTGCTCTAAAATTCATACCTTAAAAGTTACGAGCAACTGTTCATTAGAAGAGTTGTGTTTCCAAGTAGCGAAGATGAGCACGTGCTCATAGCTCTTAAGGTATACATTTTAGATCACATGTTTACTGGACTTTTTTTCTTGTTTTGGTCCATAACACTACTTCCCAAAATGGGGAAAGCAAAGAGCTTGCAGTAGAAGGGATCTGCTTCACAGTTTCGAAGATGAAAAATTGCTCGTAGCTCTTAAGGTATGCATTTTCGACCTAGTATCGTGTACTTTCAACTTTCACTCCTCTGTTCCACTCGAAAATAGAGCGACGGAAAACGACTGCTGAGACGCCTCCATACGAGCTCTAATTTCTCGTATTTTATCTTCTGTGTCCTTACACGCAATGTATGTTGGCGGCGATACAATCGTTCGGCAGACACCATCGAATGCCGGTTATCTAAATTTTCTCTATCGTGTTCCTCGAAGAGAACGTTACCTTCCCTCCAGGGATTGCCATTTGAGTTTCCGAAGCACCTCCGTAACACTTACGTGTTGTTCGAACCTACCGATAACAAATCTAACAGCCGATGTCCTCCTTCAGTCCGACCTGTTACGGATCCCAAAGAATCCAGCAGCACTCAAGAAGAAGTTGCACCTGCGTCCTACATGCAGATCCCTTCAAATGTTAGCACACTTTCCTAAAATTCTCCCAAAAAAACCGAAGACTATCATTCGACTTCCCTACCATAGTATTCACATGCTCGTTCCATTTTAAATCGCTTTGTAACGTTACAGCCAGATTTGTATACGACTTGACTGTGTCAAGCAGAACACAAAAAAAAAAATACTGTATCCGAACGTTACAAGTCTGTTCTTCATACCCATCCGCATTAACTTACGTTTTTCCACATTTAGAGCTAGCTGAGTTTCATCACACCAATTAGAAATTTCGTCTAAGTCATCTTGTATCTTCCTATAGTTACTCAACTTTGGCACCTGACCGTACACTACATCATCATCAGTAAACAACCGCAGATTGCTGCCCATCCTGTCCACCAAATCATTTATGTATATAGAGGACATCGTAAGTCCTATCACACTTCCATGGCGCACTCCTAACGATAGCATTGTCTCTGATGAACGCTCGCCGTCGTGGACAACATACTGGGTTCTATTACTTAAGAAGTCTTCGAGCCACTCGTATATCTGTGAACTTACTCCATATGCTCGTAACTTCGTTAACAGTCTAAAATGGGGCATCTTGTCAAATGCTTTCCGGAACTCTAGAAATATGAAATCAGCCTGTTCCCCTTTATCCATATCTCGCAGTATATCGTGTGAGAAAAAGGCAAACTGACTTTCACATTAGCGATGCTCTCTAAAACAATGCCGATCCTTCGAAATAAGGTTCTCAGTCTCAAGAAAGTTTTTTGTATTCGAACTGAAAATGTGTGTGTGTGTGTGTGTGTGTGTGTGTGTGTGTGTGCGTGTGTGAATTCTTGAGGCACCAAACTGCTGAGGACATCGGTCCCTAGACTTACACACTACTGAAACTAACGTGTACTAACTTATGCTAAGAACAACACACTCACTCAGACTCGAGGGAGGACTCGAACCGCCGGCGGGAGGGGCCGCGCAATCTGTGACATGGCGCCTCTAACCGCGTGGCTACTCCGCGCTGTTGAAAATATGTTCAAGGATTCTGCAGCAAACCGAAGTTAAGGGATATTAGTCTGTAATTTTCCCTTATTGTATGCAGGTGTTACCTTCGCTTTTTTTTTCCAGTCGCTTGGAACTTCGTGCTGGGCTAGAGATTCACGATAAATGCAAGCTAGGTACGGGGCCAATGCCATTGACTACTCTTTGTAAAATCGAATTCGGATTCCATTTGGGCCTTATGATGTATTTGCTTTCAAATCTTTCTGTTTTTTTTTTTCTATACCCCAGGGATGCTGTCCGTTGGTCAAATGACGGTATGTTTGTACGATTCTCCTACATCAACGATTTCTTGATCATGAAATTTAAAACTTCGGCATTCCTTTGCTACAGCCACAGCCACAGCCACAGCCACAGCAGACTAGTCAACAATGGACTGAACGGAAGCCTTAGACCCGGTTGGTGATTTTACATACGATCAGAATTTTCTCGGGTTCTCTGCCAGATCTTTTGCTAATGTGCGACGGTAGCAGTTGTTGTACGCTTCGGGTACAGATATTTTCACAGACACACTAAATTCTGTTAATCTTTGGTTGTTGTTATTTGGGCGATCTCTTTTGAACCGTGAATGCAACCTCAGCATTTTCTGAATTTAGTTATAAAAACCATGGTGGATCTTTTCCAACCCTTATCCATTTACTAGACACATAACTCTCCACACCATGATGTACAATCTGCTTAAACATTCCCCATAATTCCTCTAAGTCCATCTTACTAGAACTAAGTGATGTCAATTAAGTGTCTAAGTGAGGTGCTAATAATTGATTATCTGCTCTATCTACGAGCAGAAACACTCTACTGGCCTACTTGACTGATTTACTAACTTTCGTAACCATAGCTGTTGTAATGGCATCGTGATCGCTAATCTCAGATCCTATACTGACGTTGTCGATAAGGTCCGGCCTATTTGTAGTTACAAGGTCAAAAATATTTCCCTTGCGTGTGGGCTCACGAGATAGCTACTCTGTTTTGAGAAAACGTATTCAGCAGTATTTCGCATGACTCTCCGTCTGAATCCCCCGCAATGAATCCCTGACATCTCAGACGATACTCGGTTGATTAAAGTCGCCTCTAACTAATAATGGATGATCAGGGTATTCACTAGCTGCTGACCGTAGGGTATCTTTGAATGACTCTGGAACTATCACAGCGGAATCGAGTGGCCGCAATTAACTTGGTTTCACCTATTCCTGTTATACACGACCACATAACTTCACTGTCACACTCAACTTCGACCCCAACAGAGACAATATTTTTTCAACTCATTGAACACTCCCCCTCCTATGGCCTCTAATCTATCTTTCCGATATACATTCCACGACTAGATAAATGTTTCAGTGCTTTCGACTTCGGCTTTCAGCCTGCTCTTGGTCCCAAGGATAATTTGAGCGCGAGAACTTACGTGCAGAGCAGTAAATTCGGGAACTTCATTACGAATACTTCGACGAATTACTGTTAAAGTTTTGACAGTCGGAGTGACTTTACTCTGAAGGAACTCTGACTTCCCTCACTGCCTATCGACTGGGAAGTGTTCATCAGAGCACCTCAAACTACCGTCCAGTCTAAAAAATCTTCATGCGCTATCCACAAGTACTTTGCTACCCGAGTAACTCCTTCGTTCGTGTTCTGCACCCCTAACCTATCAAAGGCAGCCGGACAAATCCCGACACGCTAGTGCAGGTCTACAAATCTGCACCGAAGACTGCCACACAGTCGAGGAACCCTTTGTCTGAGACCCTCCGCCGGCCATTGTGGCGCTTCAGTCGGGAACCGCGCTGGTGCTGCGGTCGCAGGTTCGAATCCTTCCTCGAGCATGGATGTGTGTGATCTCAAAAATGGTTCAAATGGCTCTGAGCACTATGGGACTCAACTGCTGTGGTCATAAGTCCCCTAGAACTTAGAACTACTTAAACCTAAGTAACCTAAGGACATCACACACATCCATGCCCGAGGCAGGATTCGAACCTGCGACCGTAGCGGTCGTGCGGTTCCAGACTGTAGCGCATTTAACCGCTCGACCACTCCGGCCGGCTGTGTGTGATGTCCTTAGGTTAGTTAGGTTTAAGTAGTTCTAAGTTCTAGGGGACTGATGGCCTCAGATGTTCAGTACCATAGTACTTGGAGCCATTCGAACCATTTTTGAGACCCTCCACTCGGCTGCAAAGCAAAGGACCCGATCAACTCTGGGAACAATGCTGAAAATTGCGAGACAGACTGAATAACTCTGAGGATAGGCTGCAAAACAGTCTCAATCCCTTCTCAATTACTGCCTGCCTTTCATGTTCTTCGACTCTTATAACAGCTGTACAGTTTGTGTACAGGGCCTACACAACCTTTTGTTCTCTGTATTTTCTCCCTACTACGTTCAGCATTTCAAAGAGAACATCCAACATTTTAAAAAAATCTCTAAATCTATAAATGCTGTAAAAGTAGTTTTGCCTCTATTCAAGCTACCTTCTAACATAAGTAGTAGGGTCACTATTACCTCGCGTGCTGATTTCGTTTCTCTTGAACCCAAACCGACATTTCATGAGGTCACCTTTCGCTCATTTTTTTTCATTGTTCTATAAATAAATCGTGTCAGCATTTCGCAGCTATAGCTTATCCAACTGATGATTCGGCAATACTCACACTTGTCACACCTGCCTTCTTTGTAATTGAAATTACTGCATTCATCTTGAAGTCCAAGTGTGTTTCGTCTGTTCGATATATCTTGCACACCAGCTGAAATATTAGGTTCGTGCCTAGGTTCGTAGCGTTTTTGCATAAGTTTAATAAACGCAACAGATAAACATAACAGATATTTAAGGCATCAAAAGTATATTCGCCTTCACTGTTACAACAGTCTGCCAACACTGGGGTAACTTACCGATTCTACTAGTATAGAAGTTGAGCCATTTTCGGAGAGCATTTTCATCCCGAAAGGAAGTTCCTTGAAGGTTGTTCGACAAAGAGGGGAATACGAGAAAATCTGAAGGTGCGAGATCAGGTAAATAAGGTGGGTGGGAAATGACTTCCCAGTGGGGGTTACCGTAGAGTAGCATTATTTCACGGAGTCTTCCTGGTTTTGGTCTTGGACTGTGTCTGCAAGACGTATCAGCTGTTGACAATATACAAGATCTGTTCAAAATATTGCGGAACATTCGTAATTTGGAGCCAGTGGTGTGCTGGGGTGCAGTGGAATTGGCATCCATCCCTGGGCACGCATTTGTTTAATGTGTAACAGGCAGAAGTTTCATTGTTGTATGTCTGTTAATTATTGTTCAGTGATTTATTGAGTAGAACGTTGTGCCACACAACTTGTGAATTTCGAGATGGCAGAATTAGAGGAGCAATGCGTCTGCATTAAATTTTGGGTGAAACGCAAGAAAACCGTTACAGAAGCACACCAAATGATACAGGATGCCTACGGTGACAAGTGTTTAAGCTGTACTCCGGGTTACGAATGGTTCGCACGGTTTAAGAATGGTCGGACGGAAGTTACAGATGTCCCTCGTTCAGGGTACCCTTCGACGTCCAACGACGACGCTCATGTCAGGAACGGCAACGAAATGGTGCGTGCCAGTCGAAGGCAGACTGCCCGAGATATTGCAGAAGAACGTAACATTTCAGTTCCATCATGCCGTGAAATCGCGACAAAACTTCTTCCAATGCATCGTTTTACCGCCAAGTGCGTCGCATGGCAGATGAGTCAAGACCAGAAAGACCTTCGCCTCGCACCTTGGATCGCACAAACGAGAACGAGATGTGCCTTAAGAGATCGTAACTGGTGCTGGTACGTGATTCTACGGTTATGATATTGAGTCCAAGGTTCAGTCTTCACAATGGGTCGGGAAAGGTTCTCGAAGGCCAAAAAAAGCCCACCAGGTCAGGTCAAATGTCAAAGTCATGCTGATAATCTTCTTTGACTGAAGGATTAGTTCATCATGAAATCGTGTCACAGGGACAAACTTTTAATCGGTGGTACTATCGGGACGTGTTGCGACGCCTGCGAGAAAATGTGAGAAGGAAATAGCCTGAAATGTGGCGAGACAATTCATGGCTCTTGCATCACGATAACTCACCCGCATGTTGATTCCTGTTGGCACGTGACTATTGCACAAAAAACGAAATCACTGCGCTACCCCCGTACTTAATTCAAATGGGTCTGAGCACTATGGGACTTTTCTTCTGAGGTCATCAGTCCCCTAGAACTTAGAACTACTTAACCCTAAGTAACCTAAGGACATCACACATATCCACGGCCGAGGCAGGATTCGACCCTGCGGCCGTAGCGGTCGCGCGGTTCCAGACTGTAGCGCCTAGAGCCGCTCGGCCACTAAGGTCGGCTCCTCCGTACTATCCAGACCTGGCACCCGCTGACTATTTGTTTTGTTTCGTAAGTTGAAAACCCCTTTGAAAGGACGAAGATTTACAACGATAGACGAGATAAAAAAAATTCGCAGATAGTGCTTCGCGCGATCCAGCAAAAGTCGTATCAAAACTGTTTCCGGAGTGGAAACGTTGTTGGGGCGGTGAACCAATTGTGGAGGACAGTATTTCGAAGGAGGGCAACGGCCTTGCCGCAGTGGATACACCGGTTCCCGTGAGATCACCGAAGCTAATCGCTGTCGGACGTGGCTGGCACTTGTGACCATCCAGGCCGCCATTCGCTGTTGCCATTTTTCGGCCTGGTGATGCTAATTGCGGAGCTACTCAACCCAATAGTAGCGGCTCCGGTCAAAGAAAACCATCGTAACGACCGGGAGAGCGGTGTGGTGACCACACACCCCTCGTATCCGCATCCTCAGCTGAGGATGACACGGCGGTCGGATGGTCCCGAAGGGCCACTTGTGGCCTGAAGACGGAGTGCAGTTGCTGCTGCTGTATTTCGAAGGAGACTATGCACGCTAAGTAAAAGGTAAGCGTAGAAAAATTTTATGGACGAAGTTCCGGAATTTTTTGAATAGACCTCTTATGTCAACAGTGAGGTTACACCTCAGGGAAGCAATTCGTAGTATATGACACCGTCACTGTTCCATGAGATGCATAACATTATCATTTGCAGATCCACGCAGGTCTTGATACGGGGAGTTGTTGCTTTGCTTGAGCTCAACCACTCCATTCTTTTCCTTCTGTTAGCAAAAAAGGTACCACTTGTCGTCGGTCATTGTTCACGAGCCAATCAATGACGAGCAAGCAGAGGTACACGGGTGGGGGTTAGAATGATCACAGTTCATCACATCTGACAGTTATCAACTGCAATGGCGTGGATCATCGTGGATTAATGCGTTTGAGGGGGGTAGCACGTCAAACTGGCCGACTTGGAGCAGGAGAGGCATCAAAGGACATTTCAGTTTCCACTGTCTATACTTTTACAAATAAATTTATAAAACTTTGTCAGCATGACCAGGAAGGGTTCAGAATTCACACTCTTAGCAGTGGAAGTTGTAAAACATAATGAAATAATTTTTTTTACATGTGAAATTTCATCTCATTTTTTCAGTTACTAGTGGCAGCATTTGTTGCTTTAGGTACACTTTTCTTCATAAGAAAGAGAGATTCTTCGACGAATTTTGCACATTATACAAACCATACTTAAAGGTGTATGGAACTCTAGAATTTTCCTAATCAATTAAAAACTGGGTAAAAATTGAGGTAAATAACTATAAAATTAGTGTTTCTTCAAAACATGAAGTTTAAAATGTAACAGCTCATTCGTTTTTTCATAAATTAAATAAATTCTAGAGTTTCATACACCTGTAAGTATGGTATGTATCCTGTGCAAAATTCATCGAAGAATCTCTCTAACTTATGAAGAAAAGTGTAACTATGGCAACAAATGCAGCCATTAGCAAGTGAAAAAATGATGAAATTTCACAAGTAAAAAAAAAATTAGTTCGTTATGTTTTCGAACTTTCGCTGCAATGAGTGTGAATCATGAATCCTTCCTGGTCATGCTGACAAAGTTTTATGAATTTATTTGTAAAAGTATAGACACTGGAAATTAAAAAGTTCTGTGATGCCTCTCCTGCTCCAAGTCGGCCCCTTTGACGTCCTACCGCCCTTAAATGATCTTCATCTAACCTCAAAAGTCTTCCTGAATGTGGAGAGTCACTGATGTTCAAAAGACCCTCCTTAAAACGAGAGAACCATTTTCTTGGCATGCAGTATCCAATGGCACTGTCCTAGTACACGGTGCTAATGTTTCTGCCTGCCTGTGTTGCTGTCATTCATCTATTGAACTCAAACAGGAGACTATGTCAGAATTGTTTTGATTTCTCTACTTTACATTCCATTTTCTAGAGTCTACAGCTCCACTCACTATCTCCAAATGACAAAATGACAATTTATAAACTCAGATTAGCAACAGTGAACCACAAATAAAACTGGCAAACTATAAATAAGCCCATAGCAGCCGCAGTACCATCATGCAGGACAAAACTGCTACGAACTTTTGCATGAACCTAATGGTTTGGCCACGAGTGGCCCTGTCAGGTTTACAATTAAACAAATGAAAGGCGTGTGGGAGGATAAGATAAAGATGACGGTATCAGGAAGACCGCATTGAGCGACAGTGGGTACGTAGAGGCAGCAACAGCAGCAGCAGAAGCAGCAGTGGTTGCCGGGGCCAGAGCAGAGTCTAGAGAGTGCACGCCGGCCTGCGCCACGTGCCGCTGTGGGCGGTCGTCGACCGCGGCCTGCCGGGGCCTTGAGCGACCGAGCCCAGCCTGCAGAGAGAGAGAGAGAGAGAGAGAGCCCTGCCAATCTGCCCTGGCTTGAGGATCTGCTCCAGGGTCACCGGCCTCGCGCACCGCGCACCGCCGGGACACGCTCGCAGAGTCGCAGGCGGCTCTCACTCGCAACACCACACGGCGCTCTGTCCACAGCAACAGAGCTGCCAACTGCGTGCAACGACCGGGGCCACACGTTTTGTGTTTGAACCGGCACCGCTACTAAGTAAAACAAACGCGCACTGTACACCACGACAACAGGAGAGGGCCAACATCTCGATGCGAAGTAGCTTAAAATTGCGCGACTTTTTTCCCCTGACACCAGTTTCATAATCTTACCAGTTAAGTCGAGCGTGGCTCTGTAGAGCACAAGTGCTGCCTTTGAGCGAACAACATTTATGAATTCTACAGTTTATTAAAGTTACAGTGATACATGCACACGCACACACACACACATACACACACACACACACACACATATATATATATATATATATATATATATATATATATATATATATATATATATACAGGGTGTTTCAAAAATGACCGGTATATTTGAAACGGCAATAAAAACTAAACGAGCTGCGACAGAAATACACCGTTTGTTGCAATATGCTTGGGACAACAGCACATTTTCAGGCGGACAAACTTTCGAAATTACAGTAGTTACAATTTTCAACAACAGATGGCGCTGCAAGTGATGTGAAAGATATAGAAGACAACGCAGTCTGTGGGTGCGCCATTCTGTACGTCGTCTTTCTGCTGCAAGCGTGTGCTGTTCACAACGTGCAAGTGTGCTGTAGACAACATGGTTTATTCCTTAGAACAGAGGATTTTTCTGGTGTTGGAATTCCACCGCCTAGAACACAGTGTTGTTGCAACAAGACGAAGTTTTCAACGGAGGTTTAATGTAACCAAAGGACCGAAAAGCGATACAATAAAGGATCTGTTTGAGTAATTTCAACGGACTGGGAACGTGACGGATGAACGTGCTGGAAAGGTAGGGCGACCGCGTACGGCAACCACAGAGGGCAGCGCGCAGCTAGTGCAGCAGGTGATCCAACAGCGGCCTCGGGTTTCCGTTCGCCGTGTTGCAGCTGCGGTCCAAATGACGCCAACGTCCACGTATCGTCTCATGCGCCAGAGTTTACACCTCTATCCATACAAAATTCAAACGCGGCAACCCCTCAGCGCCGCTACCATTACTGCACGAGAGACATTCGCTAACGATATAGTGCACAGGATTGATGACGGCGATATGCATGTGGGCAGCATTTGGTTTACTGACGAAGCTTATTTTTACCTGGACGGCTTCGTCAATAAACAGAACTGGCGCATATGGGGAACCGAAAAGCCTCATGTTGCAGTCCCATCGTCCCTGCATCCTCAAAAGGTACTGGTCTGGGCCGCCATTTCTTCCAAAGGAATCATTGGCCCATTTTTCAGATCCGAAACGATTACTGCATCACTCTATCTGGACATTCTTCGTGAATTTGTGGCGGTACAAACTGCCTTAGACGACACTGCGAACACCTCGTGGTTTATGCAAGATGGTGCCCGGCCACATCGCACGGCCGACCTCTTTAATTCCCTGAATGAATATTTCGATGATCGTGTAATTGCTTTGGGCTATCCGAAACATACAGGAGGCGGCGTGGATTGGCCTCCCTATTCGCCAGACATGAACCCCTGTGACTTCTTTCTGTGGGGACACTTGAAAGACCAGGTGTACCGCCAGAATCCAGAAACAATTGAACAGCTGAAGCAGTACATCTCATCTGCATGTGAAGCCATTCCGCCAGACACGTTGTCAAAGGTTTCGGGTAATTTCATTCAGAGACTATGCCATATTATTGCTACGCATGGTGGATATGTGGAAAATATCGTACTATAGAGTTTCCCAGACCGCAGCGCCATCTGTTGTTGAAAAGTGTAACTACTGTAATTTCGAAAGTTTGTCTGCCTGAAAATGTACTATTGTCCCAAGCATATTGCAACAAACGGTGTATTTCTATCGCTGCTCGTTTAGTTTTTATTGCCGTTTCAAATATACCGGTCATTTTTGAAACACCCTGTATATATATATATATGGCTAGAGGACAAATGTAAGGATGTAGAGGCTTATCTCACTAGGGGTAAGATAGATACTGCCTACAGGAATATTAAAGAGACCTTTGGAGAAAGAAGAACCACTTGCATGAGTATCAAGAGCTCAGATGGAAACCCAGTTCTAAGCAAAGAAGGGAAAGCAGAAAGGTGGAAGCAGTATATAGAGGGTCTATACAAGGGCGATGTACTTGAGGACAATACTATGGAAATGGAAGATGATTTAGATGAAGATGAAATGGGAGATATGATACTGCGTGAAGAGTTTGACAGAGCACTGAAAGACCTGAGTCGAAACAAGGCCCCTGGAGTAGACAACATTCCATTAGAACTACTGACGGCCTTGGGAGTCCTGACAAAACTCTACCATCTGGTGAGCAAGATGTATGACACAGGCGAAATACCCTCAGACTTCAAGAAGAATATAATAATTCCAATCCCAAAGAAAGCAGGTGTTGACAGATGTGAAAATTACCGAACTATCAGTTTAATAAGTCACAGCTGCAAAATACTAACGCGAATTATTTACAGACGAATGGAAAAACTGGTAGATGCCGACGTCGGGGAAGATCAGTTTTGATTCCGTAGAAATGTTGGAACACGTGAGGCAATACCGACCCTGCGACTTACCTTAGGAAAGGCAAACCTACGTTTTTAGCATTTGTAGACTTAGAGAAAGCTTTTGACAATGTTGATTGGAATACTGTCTTCCAAATTCTAAAGGTTGCAGGGGTAAAATACAGGGAGCGAAAGGCTATTTACAATTTGTACAGAAAGCAGATGGCAGTGATAAGAGTCGAGGGGTATGAAAGCGAAGCAGTGGTTGGAAAGGGAGTGAGACAGGGTTGTAGCCTATCCCCGATGTTATTCAATCTGTATATTGAGCAAGCAGTAAAGGAAACGAAAGAAAAATTCGGAGTAGGTATTAAAATCCATGGAGAAGAAATAAAAACTATGACGTTCGCCGATGACATTTTAATTCTGTCAGAGGCAGCAAAGGACCTGGAAGAGCAGTTGAACGGAATGGACAGTCTCTTGAAAGGAGGATATAAGATGAACATCAACAAAAGCAAAACGAGGATAATGGAATGTAGTCGAATTAAGTCGGGTGATGCTGAGGGAATTAGATTAGGAAATGAGACACTTAAGGTAGTAGAGGAGTTTTGCTATTTGGGGAGAAAAATAAGTGATGATGGTCGAAGTAGAGAGGATATAAAATGTAGACTGGCAATGGGAAGGAAAGCGTTTCTGAAGAAGAAAAATTTAACATCGAGTATAGATTTAAATGCCAGGAAGTCGTTTCTGACAGTATTTGTACGGAATGTAGCCACGTATGGAAGTGAAACGTGGACGATAAATAGCTTAGACAAGAAGAGAATAGAAGCATTTGAAATGTGGTGGTACAGTATATAGGTTTGCTGACGACACTGTAATACTGTCAGAGGCAGCAGAGGACTTGGAAGAGCAGCTGAACGGAATGGAGGAGGTTATAAGATGAATATTAAACAAAAGCAAAACAAGGAGAATGGAATGTAGCCGAATCAAATCAGGTGATGCTGCGGTAATTAGATTAGGAAACGAGACACTAACAGTAGTAGATAAGTTTTGCAGAGTAACTGATGATAGCCGAAGTAGACAGGATGTAAAATTCAGACTGACTATGGAAAGAAGAGCGTTTCTGAAGGAGAGAAATTTGTTAACATCTTATACAGACTGAAGTGTTAGAGAGTCTTTTGTGAAGGTGTAGCCAGGGATGGAAGTGAAACATGGGCGATAGACAGTTTGGACAAGAAAAGAATAGAGGCTTTTGAAATGTGGCGCTACAGAAGAATGCTGTAGAATAGATGGGTAGATCGCGTAACTAATGAGGAGGTTATGAATAGAACTGGGGAGTAAAGAAATTTATGGCACGACTTTATTAAGAGAAGGGATCGGTTGATAGAATACGTTGTGAGGCACGAAGCGATCAAGTTAGTATTGGAAGGAAGTGTGGCGGTATAAAATCGTAGGGGGAGGTCAAGAGAAGATTACAATAAGCAGATTCAGAAGGATGTAGGTTGCAGTAGTTATTCGGAGATGAAGAGACTTCCACAGGATAGAGTAGCGTGGAGAACGAAAGTTCGGAAATTAATGAGGTTTGTGGAAGACGATGTAGGCCTCAGAACGTCAGGGGTATATAAAATATCATGTGGATATGGGCAGTTTTATGTTCAACAGACACCGCGCACTATTTAGGAGCGCTGCGTACAATACAAGAGGTGTTTCTGTCTACAGCACCTCGAGAAATCAACAATAGCAGAGCATACTCTGGAGGGCAGACACCGAACTGCATTCGACGCGACATCTGTTTTTAAACGGACAATTGGTTTCTGGGACAGCTTTATAAAGAAGCGACAGAGATAAAAATTTATGACAACGCCCTCAATAAACATGATGCTCTGTAGCGAAGCACAGCTTGAGACCTGCTCATTGGAAAGTTGGAGCGACGGAGCGGGTGCGTGACGGAAATGTTAGCATATTTGGCGCTGGAGTGGACACCAGTCACGTCACAGAAGGCAGCGAGGCTGTGTAAGGACGGCAGCGGCAATCACGCACCATTTGGCAATGGCCAAGGTGCACTTGGCGGAAAGTTGGTGGTTTTTATAAATCCCTGGAAGCCTGGCAGAATTTTACAGCTAACCACACTCTACGTTATTGTGTTTTTGATGACTTCTCTGTGTTATTGCCAGTTTCCAAGAAGTGGTTCAGATCTACTGTTGCAGGGTATTTCCGCCGCGCGCCGGCTCCGTGTAATGGCTGCAACAGCTGTCGTCAGCGACTGCGGCGCTGCGGTACAACCTGAAAGCGCTGGTGTGTGCTGCCACTGTCGACGACCGTGGGTGACGTCACTGCGCTGACTGCTGCCTGCCGCTGTCTGTCCCGCACAATTGTCATCGTGCCTTGTATTTCCCCTGATGAGCTCGTGCGGCTGCAGTTGCTCTATGTGACGTGACACTCCGATTGCTCACCAAAAGGAACTGCCAGTTCAGACCGTTGTATTCATGTGTATGCAAGCTGCGGATAAAAAAACCATATGATACAACGCCATCACAATTATGTTGTGTGAGAATAGTTAAGCAAATCGTGTGGTTACAAGACAAGCGGAAATTCATTACGATTGTGCGAGTAAAGGGACACAATGACCTTAATGTCAATGAAGTGTCAGATAAAGTTGTAGAAGACGCTATAACAAAGGGTCGCCACGAAGAATACAGGATTCCACATTCTGACCTAACCATTCATTTCAACAGTCGAAAAAGCAACAAAGATAACGATGTTAAGAAGAATGAAAGTTTCCTTAGCCAATTAGAATAAGATATTATAAGCAAATACATCCAGAAGTCCTTAAAAAGCATTCGTCCACGAAAATGAGAATTTCAAGAACGTTATATGCAATAATTCCTCGCATCGGACGACACTTGTACAGAACTAGTAGAATAGACACGCTCACTCCTGTATTCGCAGACGTTGAGGACATAAATCACATTGCCGTTTGGGCGTGCATTGTAGAAAACTACGGATAACCTCCTGAAACAGTTATACAGTATCAGTGTCGAGAGTCTCTCGTCGCTCTTTTAGCAAAGGAGTGTTTAATAATCTCGAAGTTAATCAAACTGTTTCTTAATTATATGCGTGTCTCGGTATAACACCAAACAGGCCAGCTTCGTAAGAGACCATTTGTGAACTACAGTTTTAAGAGCACTTGCTCGCGAAAGGCAGAGGTTCCGAGTTCGAGTCTCGGCCCGGCACATAGTTTTAATCTGCCAGGAACTTTCATATCAGCGCACGCTCTGCTGCAGAGTGAAAATCTCATTCTGGAAACATCCCTCAGGCTGTGGCTAAGCCATGTCTCCGCAATATCCTTTCCTTCAGGAGTGCTATTTCTGCAAGGTTCGCAGGAGAGCTTCTGTAAAGTTTGGAAGGTAGGAGACGAGGTCTGGCAGAAGTAAAGCTGTGAGGACGGGGCGTGAGTCGTGCTTGGGTAGCTCAGTTGGTGGAGCACTTGCCCGCGAAAGGCAAAGGTCCCGAGTTAGAGTCTTGGTCCGGCACTCAATTTTAATCTGCCAGGAAGTTTCAGTTTTAAGAAAACGTGCACAGGTTTCCGCGAATGCGTAAGCGATCTCCTGAAGACGAAACAATGGAACGTGGATAATCAAACAACAATCTGATTTAATTTAGTTGTTGAAAGGAGAATATATAAAAATACTCCAGGTGAAGCAGGCGGGAGGGTAGGTAGATGTCTAAAAATGAGGCTGGCAGAAAATGCAAAATGGCTAAGTGGAAATGGTTAGAGGACAGCTGCAAAGTAGTAGAATCATGCGTGAATAGGGGAAAGATAGATGCTGCCTATAGGAAAACTGAAGAGACATTTGGAGAAATGATCGAGATTAGATGGGTATGTCGAATAACGAATGAAGATGTACTGAACCAAATAGAGGAAAACAGAAATTAATGATACGACTTGACTAAAAGAAGGGATCGGTTGGCAAGACACATCATGAGGCATGTGCGAATCGTCAATTTGGTAATGAAGGCCACTGTGGGAGGGAAAAAGTGTAGAAGGAGACCTAGACATGAATACAGTAATCAAGTCCAAGTGAACGTAGATTACAGTAGTTATTCAGAGAGGACAGGGATGTGCAGTAAATACGAAATTTTAAATATCTTTGTAGCTGCTAAATAAGTCGAAAAGCTAGTTCCCTTCTTTTACATCTCTAACTCTGCCCAGAACGTATTCGCTCTTCCTGTGCTATGTTAGGAGCATTTTTCATTTTGGTGTATTTATGAATAACAAATGAAAGAAAAAAACACTTCAATCTTTAACACTTTCTTCGTGGAAACATGTCCCTTAGCAAGCCTCTGTGAAGTGTTTAATCACCGGTCAAAAGCACATGTAATAACGTGTGTTTCTATTAATTTTGCCACAGACTCTGCAAGAGGTTACAGTACGTTTTGCAAACAAAGTGTCAGTTATTCTATTAGTAAGCGGTGCTCGTCTGCCGCCTCCCCTCCCTCACGTATGCTTTTCCAGCCCGCCTCGTCTTATCTGAGCGACGCCCCAGATGACGATATCGTCTGCTGCGGCCAGCTGCCGCGGAAAACGCATCTGTCCCGCCAGCCAGCTGCCATATGTCAAATGCTCAGTGCTCGGCCTGTGCTAATTAACCAGCCACTCTGCGGTAACTCTTCTCTTGTTCAGTCGCGAGTGCTTTTATGTCACTGAGTGAAGATGTGCCAAACAACAAATGTGAAGTCGAAATTCGACAGCTGATAGATTCTAGGATTTTGCCACTTATCGCTCTCTACATTATTCCTAATCCTTTGTCTGAGTCAGAAATGCCAAGAGGTACCATGATTTCGGCATTCCTCGGCGTATTTTAGTGCAGTCATACTTACTCTGCAAAGGTATTATTGCAAAATTCTTCCTTCTCATTATCTTGTATTTGAAATTAATTATCATGCTGATTGAAACGAAACTAGCTGAGTGACATCACGGCGTTCCATCTGTGTAAGTACTTAAAATGGTGAAGGATTTATTCAGTGTTAAATAAATGGTTTTAAAGCTATGGTGCAGTACTGATGCCTGTGATATCACGAGTCAAGGTTGCGCATTGACCAGTTGATAGTGGCCAATAAAAGCACAGACACGCTCATAAATCTAGTCAGAGATTTTTCTGGAAGCAAAATGTCGTGAGACTATTATAATTGTATATTATCGTGTATGTGCACTTCGGGATTTCCATGGCGTTTTTATAGAGACGCGCCAAAGAAACTAGCGTAGACACGCTAATTCAAACACAGAGATACATAAACAGGCAGAATACGGTGCTGCGGTCGGCAACGCCTGTATAAGGCAAGTGTCTGGCGCAGTTCATAGATCGGTTACTGCCGCTACAGTGGCAGGTTATCAAGATTTACCTGAGTCTGCACCCGGTGTTATAGTCAGCGCACGAGCGATGGGACAGTACCTCCGAGGTAGTGGTGAAGTGGGGTTTTACCGTACGACCGTACCGTAAATATCAGGAATTCGGTAAAACATCAGATCTCCGACATTCTGCGCCCGGAAAAAGATCCTGCAAGAACGGGTACATCGTTCAGCGTGACAGAAGTGCAATCCTTCCGCAAATTGCTGCAGATTTCAATGCTGCGCCATCAACAAGTGTCAGCGTGCGAACCATTCAACGAAACATCGTCGATATGGCCTTTTGGAGCCGAAGGTCCACTCACGTACCCTTGATGACTGCACAACACAAACTTTATGCCTCACCTAAGCCGCTTCAACACCGACATTGGACTGTTGATGACTGAAAACACGTTGGCTGGTCGGACGAGTCTCGTTTCAAATTATATTGAGCGGATGGACGTATACGGATTTGGAGACAACCTCATGAATGAGTGGAACCTGGATGTCAGCAGTGGACTGTTCAAGCTCGTGGAGGCTCTGTAATAGTATGGGGCGTGTGCAGCTGGAGTGATATGAAACTCCTAAAACGTGTAGATACGACTCTGACAGGTGACACGTACGTAAGCACCCTTTCTAATAACCTACATCCACTCATGTCCGTTGTGCATTCCGACGGACTTGGGCAATTCCAACAGGACAATGCGACACCCCAAATGTACGACTCTGACAGGTGACACGTACGTAAGCATCCTTTCTAATCACCTACATCCACTCATGTCCGTTGTGCTTTCCGACGGACTTGGGCAATTCCAGCAGGACAATGCGACACCCCAAATGTCGAGAATTGCAACAGATTGGCTTCAGGGACTTCTTCTGAGTTTAAACACTTCCGTTAGCCACCAAATTCCCCAGACTGGAAGATTATTGAGTATGTGTGGGATGCTTTGCAACGTGCTGTTCAGAAGACATCTCCACACCCTCGTACTCTCTCGGCTTTACGGACAGCCCCTGCGGCACTCATTCCCTCCAGCGCTACTTCATACATTAGATGAGTCTGTGGAGTCCTACCCACTCGTCGCTTATAGGGTGCCTAAAGGATGTTGCGTTCTCGGAATGCTATACAACAATTCAAGCAAATAACATTAGAAATTTGATTTCAATAAAGCAGACTGACAATACTTAACTTTGGATATTACAACGAGTTGTCGCAAGTGAAGGGCGATATTCAAATAATTAATGTTCTTCGCTACAGACAATGTCCATGCAAGTAATGGATATGGATTACTAATAACTGTTATCGTACTGCTCTCTGCTAGTACTGTGCTGGTCTGCGAGTGCCGGTCTGGTACTGTGCTAATACTGTCTGCTACTGCCGGTCTTGTACTGTCCGCCCGAGGCTGGCAGGACCGGCGCTTATATTCTCTTCGGCTAGAGGGCGTTCCTGTCTCACCATCTTATCTGCTCTTGCGTTCTTCATCTTCGCTCCGGCGCTTGCGGTTACGCCAGAACAGAGTCCACGCCACGTCGTGTTGCGGCACTTCTGTGTGCTCTCGGGGGCCCCATCCGATGTTAGGGAGGAGTACCAGTTTGTCTCTTCAGTGTAACAGCAGTATGTTACGTCAACGATGAAAGGCCTCGACTGCACCTGTCAGATGCCTAATTTTGAAAAAAAAAAAAGTATTTGCAGCATGGTGATAACTTTTTGCACGGAAGTGTTTGTTCGCCAGAGCATGCCGTTTTCATTAGTACATGACAAACGTATTACATACTACATTGCAGTGAAAAAGCAAACCAACTTAAAGGAGCTTAATGACTGTTTTGGACAGCACAGTCATTGATAAAATCGTCTCAGATGATCAGCCAAGTAGTGGTATCGTCTTGTTCAACGATCATACGGTCTAAGGCGCTGCAGTCACGGACTGTGAGGCTGGTCCCGACGGAGGTTCGAGTCCTCCCTCGGGCATGGGTGTGTGTGTTTGTCCTTAGGATAATTTAGGTTAAGTAGTGTGTAAGCTTAGCGACTGATGACCTTAGCAGTTAAGTTCCATAAGATTTCACACACACTTGAACATTTTTCAACGATCCAATGAGTTTCCTGCCTGTTATCTTCACGAGAAGTTGGAGGGTACGGAACTCATTGGATCGTTGAGACAAGACGACACCAACACTCCGCTGATCAGAAGAGAAGATTTTGTCAATGACTGTGCTGTCCAAAACAGTCACTGAGCCTTTTGTCGTTGAGGTAACACATTGCTGCTAAAAGCGCCACTAAAATGCCGAAGACCACATACACGATAGTATTTACACAATCTCACAATATTTTGTTTCCAGAAAAATCTCTGACTGTGGAATTACGAGCGCACATGCGATTTTATTGGCCGCTAGCAGCACGGCCAATACACTACCTAGATATGTGACGTCACGGGCATCAGTGATGCACCATAGCTTTAAAAACCATTTACTTGACACTGAATAAATCCTTAACTGTTTTAAGCAAATATACAAATGGAAAGTCGGCAAAGCATTCAACTTGTCTCGTTTCATTCAGTGTGATAATTAATTTCAGCTACAAGATAATGAGGAGGAAGGACTTAACACCCAATGACGTGGCACAGTGGTTAGCGCACTGAACTCGTATTCGGGAGGACAACGGTTCAATCCAGCGTCTGGCCATCCTGATTTAGGTCTTCCGTGATTTCCCTAAATCGTTTCAGGCAAATACGTGGATGGTTCCTTTGAAGGCACATCCTTCCCCATTCTTCCCCAATCCGATGGGACCGATGACCTCGCTGTTTGGTCCACTTCCCCAAATCAACCAACCAACCAAGGATTTAACAAAATCGCTGTGAAAGTATGACTGCAGTGACTACAACCAGTTTAATAAGGCACAGCTGCAAAATACTAACGCGAATTCTTTACAGAAGAATGGAAAAACTAATAGAAGACAACCTTGGGGAAGATCAGTTTGGATTACGTAGAAATATTGGAACACGTGGGGAAATACTGACCCTACGATTTATCTTAGAAGCTAGATTAAGGAAAGGCAAACCTACGTTCCTAGCGTTTGTAGACTTAGAGAAAGCTTTTGACAATGTTGACTGGAATACTCTCTTTCAAATTCTAAAGGTGGCAGGGCTAAAATACAGGGAGCGAAAGGCTATTTACAATTTGTACAGCAACCAGACGGCAGTTATAAGAGTCGAGGGACATGAAAGGGAAGCAGCGGTTGGGAAGGGAGTGAGACAGGGTTGTAGCCTCTCCCCGATGCTATTCAATCCGTATATTGAGCAAGCAGTAAAGGAAACAAAAGAAAAATTCGGAGTAGGTATTAAAATCCGTGGAGAAGAAATAAAAACTTTGAGGTTCGCCGATGACATTGTAATTCTGTCAGAGACAACAAAGGACTTGGAAGAGCAGTTGAACGGAATGGACAGTGTCTTGAAGGGAGGGTATAAGATGAACATCAACAAAAGTAAAACGAGGATAATGGAATGTAGTCGAATTAAGTCGGGTGATGATGAGGGAATTAGATTAGGAAATGAGACACTTAAAGTAGTAAAGGAGTTTTGCTATTTGGGGAGCAAAATAACTGATGATGGTCGAAGTAGAGAGAATATAAAATGTAGACTGGCAATGGCAAGGAAAGCGTTTCTGAAGAAGAGAAATTTGTTAACATCGAGTATAGATTTAAGTGTCAGGAAGTCGTTTCTGAAAGTATTTGTATGGAGTGTAGCCATGTATGGAAGTGAAACATGAACGATCAATAGTTTGGACAAGAAGAGAATAGAAGCTTTCGAAATGTGGTGCTACAGAGGTATGCTGAAGATTAGATGGGTAGTTCACGTAACTAATGAGGAGGTATTGAATAGGATTGGTGAGAAGAGGAGTTTGTGGCACAACTTGGCAAGAAGAAGGGACCGGTTGGTAGGACATGTTCTGAGGCATCAAGAGATCACAAATTTAGCATTGAAGGGTAAAAATCATAGAGGGAGACCAAGAGATGAATACATTAAGCAGATTCAGAAGGATGTAGGTTGCAGTAAGTACTGGGAGATGAAGAAGCTTGCACAGGATAGAGTAGCATGGAGAGCTGCATCAAACCAGTCTCAGGACTGATGACCACAACAACAACGACTGTATGTGCTGACTTCTTGGTGACTTCTTATTTCATTTAGCTTTTTCACACTGATTTTCTGAGAGACCTTGAGAATTGCGCTCATGACGGACGTAGGGCAGTTAATGGGATCCAACAGATCCAACAGAAAAAAAACGCAGAGCTTGACATGCAGCAGCACCACAGGTGTTTGCAGGAAACAGAGCTGGCCCATGCTGCAAGTAGGAAGAGATGTCAGCGTGAAAGCTGCCTCACCGGATAGCTCCCTGGCGGACGATAGGTTTGTTCGGCTTTATAGATATTTCCACTCTTGCCGAGTAGGCAGAGTTGTAGAATGGGAGAAAGAACTTGGCGCAGCAGGAGGCCAACCATCTGCCATGTTCAAATAGCTCTGAGCACTATGGGACTTAACATCTGAGGTCATCAGTCCCCTAGGACTTAGAACTACTTAAACCTAACTAACCTAAGGACATCGCACACATCCATGCCCGAGGCAGGACTCCAACCTGCGACCGTAGGAGCAGCGCGGTTCCGCACTGAAGCGCCTAGAACCGCTCGGTCACGCCGGCCGGCTGCCATGTTCAGAATAGTGCCTTCAGCAGATAAGAATCTCCACGTTTGCAAAAACAAAAAGATGCCAAAGAAATTAGGTACAGTTTCTTAACTTTCCCAGGAGATGGGAAGTGTGGCTAACAGCTGGATGTGAAAACGTCGATTGGTAAAATACATGTGACGTCATGAGGGCAAATCAAATAAAGCTTTTTAGAGAAGAGGGGAGATTAGAGGCGCCACAGGGGTTTTTTACATGACGCACTTGTAAGTAGGCTGTTTAGGTTTTGTTATTGGTAACGCCACGTAGCGCTCTGTATGAAAATCACTGGCTGTGCTGTGTGCAGTCTGTGGCTAGTTTGCATTGTTGTCTGCCATTGTAGTGTTGGGCAGCTGGATGTTAACAGCGCGTAGCGTTGCGCACTTGGAGGTGAGCCGCCAGCAGTGGTGGATGTGGGGAGAGAAATGGCGGAGATTTGAAATTTGTAAGACTGGATGGCATATATATTATGATTATTAGGGTAAATACATTGTTTGTTCTCTATTAAAATCTTTCATTTGCTAACTATGCCTATCAGTAGTTAGTGCCTTCAGTGGTTTGAATCTTTTACTTAGCGGGCAGTAGTGGCGCTCGCTGTATTGCAGTAGTTCGAGTAACGAAGATTTTTGGTGTGGTAAGTGATTTGTGAAAGGTACAGGTTAATGTTAGTCAGGGCCATTCCTTTGTATGGATTTCTGAAAGTCAGATTGCGTTGCGCTAAAAAATATTGTGTGTCAGTTTAAGCACAGTCCTGTATAAATTTTCAAAGGGGACATTTAATATGTCGACCCTTAGCCGAGGATACCTCACTGGGATCTTCTGATTTTTTTTCTTGTAGTTTGTGTAATTAGTGTAGATTTTGTTTATTGCTAGCGCGTAATTATAATGAGAATTTCCTTTGTAGTTGCTGTCTTTCATTGTTGTACAGTAAAACAGGTGTGGCATGCATGTAGATTTGCACTAAGTATTTCGCATCTGCAATTAACTAGATATTATTTTCAGTGCTATGTTAATGTGTTCTCTTATTTTTGCTCTTCAAATTGTGCTTTTCTGTGTTGTCGTGTGAAATATTGTGACAATAATGGCGTGTGAAAAACGTAACACTAGGCTCCAAAGAAAACTGAGAAATAATAGTGACAACGAGCGTAGCTTATCAACACCACTGTGTTGTGAATTAACAGACATTCGAAGTAGTAATTTGGTAATTGTGCATAGGGAAATGGAGCGGGCGGCAAACAATGACGTAGGCAGTGAAACAATTAGTGAACAGGGAAGCATTATCGATCGATCGCTTGGCAACAGCTCGCCTAAGGAATCCGAAATGACAGGACACAATTTTGCAAATACTGTAGATTCAGGTTTCGGGTCCTCACCGTTTTCTCAAATAAGTTAAGACACATTTTCTGCTTGTCAAAATGTGAATGTTGCCGGTGCAAATGCACTGCCGAAAAGCGTAGAGGAACAGATTCCAGACACTAATGCATTGTTATTACAGATAATGCAACAAATGGAACAAAATCAGAGACAAACACAGCAACAGTTAGACACAATGGAACAAAATCTTCAAAAGTGAGACACAATGGAACAAAATCTTCAAAAGTTAGACACAATGGAACAAAAGCTTCAAAAGTTAGACTCAGTGGAACATAAGCTTGAACAAACACGTGAAGATTTAACTACTGAGTTACGTAACATTGAATCGAAATGTCAAAAAGTCTGTAATGATGTAAAAACACAAATTTGTGAGCATTTTCAACATATTTTTTCGCGGCATGAAAATGCATTACAGAATCACGAAGCAGCCATAAAAGAACTCCAAACTATTGTTCATGAAAATCACGACACCTTGCAAGCTAAAATTGACTCAGTTGCATCTGCCGATTCGGTTACGCAACTTGCAAAAACTCAAGAAAACTTAAAGGACACAGTAGATACGATTTCAACACAAATGGACACTCTGAAACTTTGCATGGGGGCTTTATTAAAATAAATATGAATGCAAATATTTTTAGTAGCTGTATGTCCGATTACGCAAGTCTCGTAAACGGCTGGCCCTGACTAGTTTTAGTACGCAATCTGACTGCTTAGAATGACAACAAAGAATGTAAGAAAATTTTCGTTAACACAGTTAATTAATTAAGTCCCTAGCAACTATAAAACCTACGAAACAACAAACACAAGTGTAGCTGTTCTGTATGTGGTAGTATGACTCAACGCACATCTGGCACGGTTCTTCTTCAACAAGACAAGAATTTTTAAATACCAATTATACTGACGTGATAAAAGATAATTAGAAATACTATAATTGCGCAAGAAAACCAGAATTACACTCTAAAACAAGAACATACGCCAGATGCTTTGTTGACTGAACCTGTAATGAAGCATTATTCAGGACACACAAATAATAAGAAAATAAAGAACAGTAGTTAGTTACCTTAATTTATATTGACGAAAAGCACTCAGATCATTACAATATCTCCATTGGAACAACATCTGCTATCTCTCCCATCAAATAACTGCATAACATGGAACAACACTCTCCACTACCGCATCTCACACTGACTTCAGCTACAAGCAGTGTCCACCACAACTTCTCGGCAAGAACTGCCTGCCGCTACGTCTCAATAATCACTGCCAGTGGAGGCGGCGGAACAATATTCTCTGGCGCGATTTCTGGCGCTGTGGCTCAGTGTAGCCACCTTTCAACTTGGTTCAGAAAAACACACTGAGGAAATAAGTACACTATCGGAGAAAGTAGCCGAACTTTCGGATCAGTTCACTAACTTATCTGCAAAGGTAGATGATGATCTGAATGACACAAGACCTGTAGCCATCACTGACACAGAAGAGTGCGAACAAATTAGGAAATTAAAACAAAATCAGAATCAAATTAATACGCAACACCAAAGAGTAATCCGGGAAGTTCAAGATCAGCTGACACAGGTAATACAAGAATTACATATTTCAGAGGCCGCTCGTGCTCCAATACGGAAAGAGGGACATAGAAATACGGAACAGCCACAAAATAATAACTCAGGGCACTTCGGAAATTATGAAAGAAATTGGCAAGGTACACCGAATTTTGAGATGGAACTGCCGACACTACGTAACAATGACCGATATGCTACTCGCCGACACGATGATTTTGACTGTAAGCTGTTCATTACTACACGTAAATTCAAAACGTTTAAGAATTCTGCCAACGACATTCATCCACAAGCGTAGCTCCACCTATCCTCTCATTATTTTCCTCCCAACTGGTCATTGGAGCACAGGTTAGAATTTATGTGTGGCTACTTGGAGAATGAACCAGCTGTAAGAATGCGATTGGTCATTCACGATTGTCACAGTGAAGGAGAATTTTACCATGCGTTCCTCTCAGCATATTGGTCTCAAGCTACACAAGACCGAGTAAAACATAGCATCATAATGATGAAACATTTCGAACAATCTGAATTTTCCAGTCTTGTGAAATATTTTGAAGACATGTTGCATAAGAATCAATATCTTTCAAACCCATACAGCCCTTCAGAACTCACCCGCATTTGCTGAATAAATTGCTACTTGATATTTAGAGGGTGCTTTTTGCTTATAATTTTAAATCTGTTTTTTTTTTAAAAAAAGCTTTTAGGAATAAAATTCCCATTTGTTAAAAGCAATTTGATTTTGATTTCATCAGTTACTCCCTGGCAACTACTTCCACGATCACATAGTGTGGTTAAATGTGTTAATGTTCTTGATGAATCGCTAGAAAATAAAATAAATTTTTAAGTACATTTTTTTGAAAATAAAACCATGGTTCATCCATGTCCTTGACATAATGCTGCCAAGTTTGGTACTCGTGTTGAATTATTTTCCGTGTTACAACGTGGTAAATAGGGAAATTGTAATCACACTGAAACGCCAAAGGAACTGGTATAGGCATGTGTATTGAAATACAGAGATATGTAAACAGGCAGAATAGGGCGCTACGGTTGGCAACGCCTATATAAGACAACAAGTGTCTGGCGCAGTTGTTACATCGGTTCCTGCTGCTACAAAGGCAGGTTATCAAGATTTAAGTGAGTTTGTACGAGGTGTTATAGTCGGTGCACGAGCAGTGGGACTCAGCATCTCATATGTAACGATAAACTGGAGATTTTTCCGTACGAGTGTACCGTGAATATCAGGATTCCGGTACAACAGTAAATATCAGACATCGCTGCGGTTGGAAAAAGATCCTGGAAGAACGGGACCAACGACGACTGAAGACAATCGTTCAATGTGACAGAAGCGCAGCCCTTCCGTAAACTGATGGAGATTTCAACGCTGGGCCATCAGCAAGTGTCGGGATGCGATCCATTCAACGAAACATCATCGATATGAGCTATCGGAGCCGAAGTCCCACTCGTTTATCCTTGATGACTACACGACACAAAGCTTTTGCCTCACCTTGGCCCGTCAACACGGACATTGGACTGTTGATGACTGGAAACATGTTGCGTGGTTGGGCGAGTTTCGTATCAAATTGTATCGAGCGGATGCACGTATACGGGTATGGAGACAACATCATGAATCCGTGGACCGTGCATAGCAGCAGAGGACTGTTCAAGCTGGTGGAGGCTCTGTAATGGTGTGAGGCGTGTGCAGCTGGAGTGATATGGGACCCCTGATGCTTCTACATTCGGCTCTGATAGGTGACACCTACTTAAGCATCATGTCTGATCACCTGCATCCACTCATGTCCATTGCGCATTCCGACGGACTTGGGAAATTCCAGAAGGGCAATGCGACATCCCGCACGTTCCGAATTGCTATAGAGTGTCTCCAGGAACACTCTTCTGTGTTTGAATACTTCCGATGGCCACCAGACTACGCAGAGATGAACATTATTGAGCATATCTGGAATGCCTTGCAACGTGCTGTTCAGAGGAGAAGTCCACTCTCTCGTACTCTAACACATTTATGGACAGCCTTGCAGGATTCATGGTGTCAGTTCACTCGAGCACTACTTCAAACACTAGGCGAGTCCATGCCATGTCGTGTTGCGGCGCTTCTGCGTGTTCGCGGGGGCCCTGCACGATATTAGGCAGGTGTACCAGTTTCTACATCTACATCTACATCCATAATCCGCAAGCCACCTGACGGTGTGTGGCGGAGGGTACCTTGAGTACCTCTATCGGTTCTCCCTTCTATTCCAGTCTCGTATTGTTTGTGGAAAGAAGGATTGTCGGTATACCTCTGTGTGGGCTCTAATCTCTCTGATTTTATCCTCGTGGTCTCCGTAACGCTTTCGCGATTACTAAATGATCCTGTAACGAAGCGCGCTGCTCTCCGTTGGATCTTCTCTATGTCTTCTATCAACCCTACCTGGAACGGATCCCACACTGCTGAGCAGTATTCAAGCAGTGGGCGAACAAGCCTACTGTAACCTACTTCCTTTGTTTTCGGATTGCATTTCCTTAGGATTCTTCCAATGAATCTCAGTCTGGCATCTGCTTTACCGACGATCAGCATTATATGATCATTCCATTTTAAATCACTCCTAATGCGTACTCCCAGATAATTTATGGTATTAACTGCTTCCAGTTGCTGACCTGCTATTTTGTAGCTTCGGCTCTTTAGTGTATAACCACTCGGTACACGCCGGATTTGAAAAGTATCTTGTTGTGGTGTTTTCTTATGTTAACTTCCACTTGATGCGTCATGTGATAAGATGCTCCAGTAGTTTAGTCGTTAATAACTTTTATATTATATTATAACAGAAAGTAGTGTCTTTCATCATAATATCCTATAGTCGTTCTTGAAGTTGCTGTGAGGTCTAAGTTTGCTTGGTATTCACGTATCCTGCTCACAGGATCTATAAGGTATAATTGTCACTGTTCAGTTCTGTGACATCTGTGAGCTGCTCTCAATACTAACCCAACGGCTCTGGCTCTGTCGGCCTGTGCCGCCGGAGAAGAGTTGACGTCGGGCACAGCTTAAGAGACAGCGCTCCGTGCAGCGTGCCGCTTTCCAGAGCGGTCTCAATTCCTGTCTAGTGGCTAACAAGCAAACATCTGGTAGACAACCTGCGACATGGAGACACACTTTGCTACATGTCTCGACCGAGTGACAAATGGGTCACGTCAACGGATTTTCCAGTTGTTGTATGATTTTGAGGCGTGGTCTGATCTTCTTTCAAATATATCGGACTCTTTGGTTGTATAGGAAACTGTTACGAGTCCAGGTGCACTGGATTATGATCATTTGCTGGCCTTTGCTTTTACCAAATTAAGGGGTGATTGTGTTTGGTACAAATGATTCTGCCGGCTGCGGTGGCCGAGTGGTTCTAGGCGCTTCAGCCCGGAACCGCGCTACTGCTACGATCGCAGGTTCCAACCCAGCCTCGAGCACGAATGCGTATGATTTCCTTAGATTACTTAGGTTTAAGTAGTTCTAAGTTCTATGGGACTGATGACCTCAGATGTTAAGTCCCATAGTGTTCAGAGCCATTTGAACAAATGATTCCTGTCCATTAGGTGAAAAATTTTGTGTAACTTGTATGGTCTATTGAATGGCCGATGCTGTGTGTTCTTTCAAGAACGATTGGTAAGTACTGGTTATTGTTTTTATGGCCTTTGTTCTCACTGTTATATAATTTGTAGGCCCACAATCACAGTGAAGTGTTCCTTCACACCTCTAGTAGTTACGATTTGAAGTTGGTTTTATATAACTGCCCGCTTGAATTTGAAACCATATACGAGAGTTTTAATATTGATGTTGTTTTAAAAAGGAATGTGCACATATTGTAAGTAGGCTGTTTAGGTTTTCTTACTGGTAACGCCACGTAGCGCTCTGTATGAACATCACTGGCTGTGCTGTGTGCAGTCTGTGGCTAGTTTGCATTATTGTCTGCCATTGTAGTGTTGGGCAGCTGGATGTTAACAGCGCGTAGCGTTGCGCAGTTGGAGGTGAGCCGCCAGCAGTGGTGGATGTGGGGAGAGAAATGGCGGAGTTTTGAAGTTTGTAAGACTGGATGTCATGAACTGCTATATATATTATGACTTTTGAACACTATTAAGGTAAATACATTGTTTGTTCTCTATCAAAATCTTTCATTTGCTAACTATGCCTATCAGTAGTTAGTGCTTTCAGTAGTTTGAATCTTTTATTTAGCTGGCAGTAGCGGCGCTCGCGGTATTGCAGTAGTTCGAGTAACGAAGGCGTTTGTGAGGTAAGTGATTTAGTGATTTGTGAAAGGTATAGTTTAATGTTAGTCAGGGCCATTCTTTTGTAGGGATTAGTGAAAGTCAGATTGCGTTGCGCTAAAATATTGTGTGTCATTTTAGTGTTGATCAGAATAGGTAAAGAGCGAAATGCGAAATGTCTGAGTACGGTCAGTTCTGCTCAGCTGTTTGAAAATCAAATAACGTAAGGGATTTACCAGCGCAGTAATTCACTAATTTTTCTAAGGGGACGTTTCATATGTCGACCCTTAGCCGAGGATACCTCACTGAAATCTTCTGATTTTTTCTTGTAGTTTGTGTAATTAATGCAGCCTTTGTTTATTGCTAGCGCGTAATTGTAGAGAGAATTTCCTTTGTAGTTGTAGTTTTTCATTGTTGTACAGTAAAACAGTTGTGACTTGCATGTAGATTTGCACCAAGTATTTCGCAGCTGCGCTTGCAATTAACGAGATATTATTTTCAATGCTATGTTAATGTGTTTTCTTATTTTGCTCTTCAAATTGTGCTTTTCTGTGTTTTCGTGTGAAATATTGTGACAATAATGGCGTGTGAAAAACGTAATACTAGGCTCCAAAGTAAACTGAGAAATGACAGTGAAGACGGAAGCAGTGTGTTAGCGCCGCCGAGTAATAAATTAACTTATGTTCAAAGTAGTAATTTGGTAATTGTGCATAGGGAAATGGAGCGGGCGGCAAATAATGGTGTAGGCAGTGAAACAATTAGTGAACAAGGAAGCATTATCGATCAATCGGTCGGCAACAGCTCGCCTCAGGAATCCGAAATGACAGGACACAATCTTGCAAATACTGTAGATTCAGGTTTTGCGTCCTCACCGTTTCCTCAAATAAGTCAAGACACATTTTCTGCTTGTCAAAATGTGAATGTTGCCGGTGCAAATGCACTGCCGAAAAGCATAGAGGAACAGATTCCAGACACTAATACATTATTATTGCAAATAATGCAACAAATGAAACAAAATCAGAGACAAACACAGCAACAGTTAGACACAATGGGACGAAATCAGAGACAAACAGAGCAAAAGCTTCAAAAGTTAGACACAATGGAACAAAATCAGTGACAAACACAGCAAAAGCTTCAAAAGTTAGACACCAACTTGAACAAACACGTGAAGATTTAACTACTGAGTTACATAAAATCGAATGGAAATGTCAAAAAGTCTGTGATGACGTAAAAACACAAATTTGTGAGCATTTTCAACCTATTTTTTCGCGGCATGAAAATGCAGTACAGAATCACGAAGTAGCCATAAAAGAACTTCAAACCAATGTTCATGAAAATCATGAGACCTTGTGGGCTAAAATTGACTGAGTTGCATCTACCGATTCGGTTTGCAAAAACTCAGGAAAACTTAAAGGACACAGTAGATACTCTGAAAATTGGTTCAGAAAGACACATGGAGGAAACTATTTCATTATCACAGAAAGTAGTCGAACTTTCGGATTAGCTAAATAATTTATCTACGAAGGTAGATGATAATCTGAATAACGCAAGACCGGTAGTCTTTAATGACACAGAAGAGTACGAACAAAGTAGGAAATTCAAACAAAATCAGAATCAAATTAATACGCAACACCAAAGAGAAGTCCGGGAAGTACAAGATCAGTTGGTACAAGTAATACATGAATTACATATTTCAGAGGACACTCGCGCTCTAACACAAGAAGAGGGACTTAGAAATACGGAAAAGCCACAAAATAATAACACGAGGCACTTCGGAAATTATAAAAGAACTTGGCAAGGTACACCGAATTTTAGGATGGAACCGCCGAAACGACGTAACAATGACCGATATGCGACTCGACGACACGATGATTTTGACTATAAGCTGTTCATTGCTATATGTAAATTCAAAACGTTTAAGAATTCCGGCAACGACATTCATCCACAAGCGTGGCTTCATCAATTCTCTCTTTGTTTTCCTCCCAACTGGTCATTAGAGCACAGATTAGAATTTATGTGTGGCTATTTAGAGAATGAACCAGCTGTGAGAATGAGATCGGTCATTCACGATTGCACACTGAAGGAGAATTTTATCATGCCTTCCTCTCAGCATATTGGTCTCAAGCTACACAAGACCGAGTAAAACATAGCATCATAATGATGAAACATTTCGAAAAATCTGAATTTTCCAGTCTTGTGAAATATTTTGAAGACATGTTGCAGAAGAATCAGTACCTGTCAAACTAATACAGCCCCTCAGAACTCATCCGCATTTGCTTAATCAAACTACCTGAACATTTACGACATATTATTTTGGCAGTACGTTGCAAAGACGACATTGAAGCTTTTCAGGATAATTAGAAATGGACACTGACAATTGCGGAATGCGAAAACAGGAACACAACAGTTACAGGTCACATCCGTCGCAATTCCGCGATGAAAGAAATAATAACTGGACACAACAAGGCTATTCTCACAACACAAATCGTGACCAAAACAGACACCACCTGTATGACAACCGTTGGCAGAGTAGTAATAATTACAGGGGAAGATCACCTCTCCACGGTAGTGTCTACCACAGAGACAATCAGAGAAACAGACAATATGGGAACCAAAATAATTATTATCAAGGGAGACAGAATAACTTTAGACGCAACAGTCCAGCGTGTAGTTACGATTCAGGAAGAAATCCTCCACCACGTGACTGACAAGAAAGAAACTACGGAATCTACCGCCATGACGACAGACGATATGATCGTAACGACAGACCTGAATTGCATCAGAACTGGCGGGATTCAAACAGGGCAGGGCCCTCTCGACAACGTGAATTTGTAGAAGTTAGGTCTCCTAATACCAATAACGATGCGCGCCAACAAAGAAACAGACAATGACTCGCCCCACAGGCAGCCACGAGCGCTTGCTTGGCTTGAGAAAAATAACGTAAGTTAACTTGAGAAAAATTCCAGTATTCTTTACCGACGTATACCGCGTGATAATTGCGTTCAAGTTGAAACTCTGAGTACTATGAAGAGTAAAGGATTGCACCACATTTCACATGTAAACCCGTGTATTGAGAGATAATCTGCTTTTTAACTTAGTCTTTGCCATAAAATTTTTCACTTCACGCTTCTAGTACAGTTTGTCGCACTGAGAAACTGTTAACATGCGACAATGTTTGTAGTTAAATATCCAGTCTAGAACCTAGGGAACATATTTAGACAGTAATTACGAATGCATTGTTATAGTGAACAGACGACACAGTGTTATTGTGTGTGTACATTCTTGCTTGTTAGTTGCATGATTACGTAACGACTATAAGGCTTACATACAGGGCTATTACAAATGATTGAAGCGATTTCATAAATTCACTGTAGCTCCATTCATTGAGATATGGTCACGACACACTACAGATACGTAGAAAAACTCATAAAGTTTTGTTCGGCTGAAGCCGCACTTCAGGTTTCTGACGTCAGAGCGCTCGAGAGCGCAGTAAGAAAAAAATGGCGACAGGAGCCGAGAAAGCGTATGTCGTGCTTGATATGCACTCACATCAGTCAGTCATAACAGTGCGACAACAATTCAGGACGAAGTTCAACAAAGATCCACCAACTGCTAACTCCATTCGGCGATGGTATGCGCAGTTTAAAGCTTCTGGATGCCTCTGTAAGGGGAAATCAACGGGTCGGCCTGCAGTGAGCGAAGAAACGGTTGAACGCTTGAGGGCAAGTTTCACGCGTAGCCCGCGGAAAATTGGCTCATGCCAGAACTGGAGACCCACAGCGCCGACTTCATCTTTCAACAGGATGGTGCTCCACCGCACTTCCATCATGATGTTCGGCATTTCTTAAACGGGATATTGGAAAACCGATGGATCGGTCGTGGTGGAGATCATGATCAGCAATTCATGTCATGGCCTCCACGCTCTCCCGATTTAACCCCATGCGATTTCTTTCTGTGGGGTTATGTGAAAGATTCAGTGTTTAAACCTCCTCTACCAAGAAACGTGCCAGAACTGCGAGCTCGCATCAACGATGCTTTCGAACTCATTGATGGGGACATGCTGCGCCGAGTGTGGGAGGAACTTGATTATCGGCTTGATGTCTGCCGAATCACAAAAGGGGCACATATCGAACATTTGTGAATGCCTAAAAAAACTTTTTGAGTTTTTGTATGTGTGTGCAAAGCATTGTGAAAATATCTTAAATAATAAAGTTATTGTAGAGCTGTGAAATCGCTTCAATCATTTGTAATAACCCTGTACTTAGAACATATAACAGTACTGCTAATGAGATTTTACTGCAACATTTTGGTTTACTTGAAAATACATTATGGATTTAAAGTGCTTTCTGAGAGATACCAGATGACACAGTGGTTAGTTGATGTGACAGCTACACGATTTTATCACGATGCTATTAATGAGTGACAATTTACAATGTTGCTTGTGCGGTGTTTCTGTTTTATATCTGCACAGTTTTTCTGTATTATTCTGGAAAATAAAACATGTTTTAGTAGTAACTTTTGTGGTATAGCTACAATGAGACAGCGTTTTCCGTAGCACAATAATACGTTACAGCACAGTAATTTCTTCATAATGGCAATAAGCATAATAAGTAAGATATCTATACGCAAAGCATTTTACTTTTGTTTATCATGAGGTAAGTACGTTGACTTCTGCAGAACTTAGCTTTAGGAGGACGATAACTATGACACTTCCACAGAGATTATCAGACAGCAAGACACACATTTAGCGCTACAGGACACGCGTTTGAGTAATTAATTTTGTACTTAAAACATTTATTTTTAAAGATTTTTTAATTACAAAAAAGTTTTCCGTGATACCTTTCATTCCATTGCTGTATTCTGTAACACCTGAGGGTATAATTACATTAATCCTCTGGGGGGTAAACGCTTACTTTGTGTACCAAGTGTCTGGCAAGCACAAGCAGCCCTAGGTAATATGGTATTTGCTTATACAACTTTACACATCGGTACCATATTTCTCTAACACATAATTACACAGCTATCTGATCATTTAACTGTGACAGATGTTTACGCAATTACACAGTTGGATAACTTCACACTTACGAAATTGTATTTTGTCTGTACTTTGTGAACTGTTCATATTTTTTCGGAACCATTGTGATACTATGAGAGCTTTGAATGATGTATTTGGTAAGGGATCATGATTTTAAAAGTACGTTTGAGGTAGATGACTTTATTGATGGTCTTGAAATTATTGAAAGAAGCTGCGACGATTCTGAGATGTGATTGATCTGTTATGATGTTATTATTATGATGACGATGTGTATTATGCTGTTGAGGAACGTTTATGATCAATAAGCTGAGAATCGTACTTTAAGAGCTATGAAATGTGTGTAAATGCGTGAATGTATCACAATGCAGGCGAAAATTTTTTGCGCACTGTTATATTCATAGGATTTTAGTTTCTACACATTTGCAACACAAATTCTCGACCTGTGAAGTTTTTTATATGAGACTGTCACTGTAGTGCAAACTGGTGTCGTAAATATTTCGTAAGAAAGTTAAGTGACCTTCACGTAATGCGTCGTGGGCATCCAGCTGCGTGACAGTTGCCTGGAAAAAAGTCATTTGTGTGTGCCTTTCAGAGGCACAGATGGAGAAAAAAGGAGGCCTTTATCCTCGCTATTGATATTTCTTTGTAGGAAGCATCGCAAATACGACACACTCAAACTACAAAACATATGATTATACTGTGGAGCACTTAATTTATGATATTTACTAAAATGCCTAATGAAATGATGAGAAACGTTTTACATCTATTGTCTTTCTAGTTGAGAGTTTGCTCATTTTGTTTAATATCTAGTTTCTAGCTGCACTGCAGCATTGGTTAAAATAAAATTTTATAGATGTACTAATATAGATATTTTATGCCTACAGATCCAGTAAATAATAACTTTATGATCTACTTAAAAAAAAACGAAGGAGCACAAAAAGACATTTCCCTTCACAGGACTTGCATACATAATTTTCTTTTCAACTACTTGGTAATATTTTTTGTAGAATAAGTTGTGGGTACCACTTTAATTGCATAGACATTAAGATGTGAATAGACATTTCCCTTATCTGCATTGTTGTCTTTAGTGTAATATTTTTTCTGCTTGAGCTTAGCTATGTTTAGGTATTAGTTATAGCCTTTGCTGCTGCTGTTTGCCATGCATAGTGCTACAGAATGTCACTTTCTATTACTATGTTAAGCCAGTTTTACTACGGATTTATTTTTCTTGTTTGCTGTGCATTGCCTTATATTAGTTGTAATATTGCATTTGCTTTGCTAATATATGCTGCTTGCTTTGCAAATCTGCATTTTTTGTCATTGCTCTTTGTGTTAATTGTTTTGTGCTGCTGAATTGCCTCGTTCCTTACTTTAACATCTGAGCTCAGTAGATTTAAGTTATCTTAAGATGGGGTAGGCTATATGAGAGAACGAGTTGTGATGAATTGGAAGAAATACATTGAGAAGCTATAAGAAAACGGTTTGGCCAAAAAAGTATTTTGAAAGAGGATATGAACAAAAAAGTAGGGTTTAGGGAAAACAGGTTTAGGTAGGATTTTCTTGGAAATAAATGATGAGGTAAGATAATGGAAAATAAATAATGAGGTAAAAAATATGTGAACATATAAATACATGTGGTTCATGGTGTGGGTTCCTGTAGTCATGTCCTAGTTCATGAACCACGGGCAACGTATGAGTGGCCAATTAAGTGGTCCCGACATGCTGGATACCAGTTACTTTGGAATAAGGCTGGGCATCTCGGACATATTCTGAGTCGTGGTCACCTTTGTGCTCATACGGCAAAGACTACCAAATCCACCAGTTAGTCCCTCAGCCGTTAGGGCTAAAACCCAATGGGACTCGGGGCAAGTAAGGCTAGCAACCTGCTTCCCTGGTACTCTAAATATGATGCTGGCAATAATCAGAGCAAAATGCCTCGGACCTTTGGAGGTGACGGAGTCCCACCTCTAACTGACAAACCAGGGACTCCTAAGATACGACTTGGCAAACAAATGGTAATGAGATGGGGAGCTATTAATATCAATGGGGCTACTCTGGGAAGAAGGTAGAGCTGGCAGAGGCTGCAAGTAAGATGGGGCTGGACGTTTTAGCTGTTAGTGACATTCGGGTAAGGGGTGAGAAAGAAGAGGAAGTGGGAGAATACAAGGTCTACCTGTCAGGTGTCAAAGCAGGAATAGCACAATGGGGTGTAGGGCTTTACATCAGGAAAGAAATGGAACCCAGCGTAGTTGCAATACGGTATGTAAATGAACGACTGATGTGGATAGATTTGACAGTGTCTAGCAAGAAAATTAGGATTGTGTCAGTATATTCGCATTGTGAAGGGACAGATCAAGATAAGATGGATAGTTTTTATGAGGCACTCAGTGATGTAGTTGTTAGAGTAAAGGACAAGGACAGTGTTCTGCTCATGGGTGATTTTAACGCCAGGATTGGAAATCGAACAGAAGGGTATGAAAAGGTTATGGGTAAATTTGGAGAGGATATGGAGGCCAACAGGAACGGGAAACAACTCTTGGATTTCTGTGCCAGTATGGGCTTAGTAATCACAAACTCCTTTTTTAAACATAAGAACATTCACCGGTATACTTGGGAAGGCAGGGGAACCAGATCTGTCTTTGACTATATAATAACAGATCAGGAATTCAGGAAGGCTGTGAGGGACACACGAGTATTCAGGGGATTCTTTGATGACACTGATCATTATTTAATCTGCAGTGAAATTGGGATTGTGAGGCCGAAAGTGCAGGAGGTCAGGTCCATATGTAGGAGGATAAGAGTGGAGAAACTTCAGGATAAGGAAATCAGGCACAAGTACATAACAGCAATCTCAGAAAGGTACCAGTTAGTTGAATGTAGTCAATTACAGTCACTGGAAAAGGAGTGGACAAGGTACAGGGACACAGTACTAGAAGTGGCTAAAGAATGTCTTGGAACAGTAGTGTGTAAAAGTAGGATGAAGCAAACAGCTTGGTGGAATGATACAGTCAAGGCAGCCTGTAAAAGGAAAAAGAAGGCGTATCAAAAATGGCTACATACCAGAACCCAGGTAGACAGAGAAAGTTATGTTGAAGAAAGAAACAAAGCCAAACAGATAATTGGAGCATCCAAGAAGAAATCGTGGGAAGACTTTGGAAACAGGTTGGAGACTATGGGTCAAGCTGCTGGAAAACCATTCTGGAGTGTAATTAGCAGTCTTCGAAAGGGAGGTAAGAAGGAAATGACAAGTATTTTGGACAGGTCAGGAAAACTGCTGGTGAATCCTGTGGATGCCTTGGGCAGATGGAGGGAATATTTTGAAGAGTTGCTCAATGTAGGTGAAAATGCGATCAGTAATGTTTCAGATTTCGAGGTAGAATGGGATAGGAATGATGATGGAAATAGGATCGCATTTGAGGAAGTGGAAAAAATGGTCAGTAGATTGCAGTGCAATAAAGCGGCTGGGGTGGATGAAATTAAGTCGGAGCTCATCAAATACAGTGGAATCTCAGGTCTTAAATGGCTACACAGGATAATTGAAATGGCCTGGGAGTCGGGACAGGTTCCATCAGACTGGACAAAAGCAGTAATCACACCAATCTTTAAACATGGAAACAGAAAAGATTGTAACAACTACAGAGGTATCTCTTTAATCAGCGTTGTGGGTAAAATCTTCGCAGGTATTGTTGAAAGGAAAGTGCGAGTATTAGTTGAGGACCAATTGGATGAAAATCAGTGTGGGTTTAGGCCTCTTAGAGGTTGTCAGGACCAGATCTTTAGCTTACGGCAAATAATGGAGAAGTGTTATGAGTGGAACAGGGAATTGTATCTATGCTTTATAGATCTAGAAAAGGCATATGACCGGGTTCCTAGGAGGAAGTTATTGTCTGTTCTACAAGATTATTGAATAGGAGGCAAACTTTTGCAAGCAATTAAAGAACTTTACATGGATAGTCAGGCAGCAGTTAGAGTTGACGGTAAATTGAGTTCATGGTTCAGAGTAGTTTCAGGGGTAAGACAAGGCTGCAACCTGTCTCCACTGTTGTTCATATTATTTATGGATCATATGTTGAAAACAATAGACTGCCTGGGTGAGATTAAGATATGTGAACACAAAATAAACAGTCTTGCATATGCGGATGACTTAGTTGTGATGGCAGATTCGATTGAAAGTTTGCAAAGTAATATTTCAGAGCTAGATAATAAATGTAAGGACTATGGTATGAAGATTAGCATCTCCAAAACGAAAGTAATGTCAGTGGGAAAGAAATATAAACGGATTGAGTGCCAAATAGGAGGAACAAAGTTAGAACAGGTGGACAGTTTCAAGTACTTAGGATGCATATTCTCACAGGATGGCAACATAGGGAAAGAAGTGGAAGCAAGGTGTAGCAAAGCTAATGCAGTGAGCGCTCAGCTACGATCTACTCTCTTCTGCAAGAAGGAAGTCAGTACCAAGACTAAGTTATCTGTGCACCGTTCAATCTTTCGACCAACTTTGTTGTATGGAAGCGAAAGCTGGGTGGATTCAGGTTACCTTATCAACAAGGTTGAGGTTACGGATATGAAAGTAGCTAGGATGATTGCAGGTACTAGTAGATGGGAACAATGGCAGGAGGGTGTCCACAATGAGGAAATCAAAGAAAAACTGGGAATGAACTCTATAGATGTAGCAGTCAGGGCGAACAGGCTTAGATGGTGGGGTCATGTTACACGCATGGGAGAAGCAAGGTTACCCAAGAGACTCATGGATTCAGCAGTAGAGGGTAGGAGGAGTCGGGGCAGACCGAGGAGAAGGTACCTGGATTCGGTTAAGAATGATTTTGAAGTAATAGGTTTAACATCGGAAGAGGCACCAATGTTAGCACTGAATAGGGGATCATGGAGGAACTGTATAGGGGGGCTATGCTCCAGACTGAACGCTGAAAGGCATAATCAGTCTTAAATGATGATGATGATGATGATGATGATAAATACAGAAAGCATGCTTGAATAGGATTTTTTTGGTGGAAACAAATGTTGAAATACGACGAAAGATCTATGGAATGAAGTTTTGGGTTGGACTGCAGTACCAAATGTTACACTGAAAACAAACCCTGTCCTTTCCTCCTGTGTTATTCTGCTATGTGCTTGTGTAATCTTGTATATTTGCGTTTTTCCTGTCTTTAGCTGATATGAGTTATGTTGTGCAATTTTTTAATAATATGTTATTTTCTTTGTAAAGATGCTTAGACATTATTATTCTGTTTTGTTTTAATGCTGATGTGTGAAATTAATGTTTCAAAAACTATTCTCATTATTTTATATACTTACTTATGTCATAATTCCTGTAACACTGATGTATATGTTTATTTCTATTCTTTTGTAAAGCCTGTGTTACTACAAATGCTATCTGTACTGTTATGTTCTTTAACGATGTATTTTGTACCTTTGTAATTGTATTATTATGTTGTAAATTTATAATTGTATAGACACCAGTTCTTCAAATTAAGTATCATTTCACTGCACACATTTTTGTTGGTCATAATATATGCACAGTATGTGAGAAGTTGGGACTGTTAGTGCTTGCACGTGTGTTGATAATTCAGCAAGGGACTGGCTAACACCATTGCTGGTTCTAAGGTCAATTAAAAAAAACTTTGTGAGTGCACAAGTAGTGGTTTATGGACTTGCTATATTATCCACAAGACTCTTCAATGGTGATTGTGCTTCTGCACAGTCACAACAGATGGCTGCTAGCCATCTCTACAAGGACTACAGTGTGTCTACACCTTTGATGACCCACCAATACCATTATTTCTACAAGGACTGCAGTGGGTCTGTACCTTTGATGGCCCACCAATACCATACTCTCTACCAGGACTGCAGTGGGTTTGCCCTGTGATGACCTACCTACCGATATTCTTCAAAACTTCGACTGACTCTGCTGTGGGTTTGCTCTGTTGTGGCCCATTACCTGTCTGCATGTCAAGAGTCAGCACTGTCTTTCCATTGGAAGGACAACACTACTTCTTCAAGACTGCATGGAAATCCACTACTTCCATGTGCATTTTCTTTTACTGCTCAGACTTTGAGAAAAACACTGCAATTTTACTGTGATGAACGATCAGGACTGTCTTTATGAAAATTTTAGCTTTTGACCAACGTTGTATCAATAAGTTTGTGCATTTGATTTCTTTGTTATTGTAATTGTGAAAAAATTTTAAGAAATTTGTATTGGCCAGTGCCCAAAACAATTTGTAAAATTTTTTGTGGGGAGCATAGGGGCTATGTAAGTAGGCCGTTTAGGTTTTCCTATTGGTAACGCCACGTAGCGCTCTGTATGAACATCACTGGCTGTGCTGTGTGCAGTCTGTGGCTAGTTTGCATTATTGTCTGCCATTGTAGTGTTGGGCAGCTGGATGTTAACAGCGCGTAGCGTTGCGCAGTTGGAGGTGAGCCGCCAGCAGTGGTGGATGTGGGGAGAGAAATGGCGGAGTTTTGAAATTTGTAAGACTGGATGTCATGAACTGCTATATATATTATGACTTTTGAACACTATTAAGGTAAATACATTGTTTGTTCTCTATCAAAATCTTTCATTTACTAACTATGCCTATCAGTAATTAGTGCCTTCAGTAGTTTGAATCTTTTATTTAGCTGGCAGTAGTGGCGCTCGCTGTATTGCAGTAGTTCGAGTAACGAAGGCTTTTGTGAGGTAAGTGATTTAGTGATTTGTGAAAGGTATAGTTTAATGTTAGTCAGGGCCATTCTTTTGTAGGGATTAGTGAAAGTCAGATTGTGTTGCGCTAAAAATATTGTGTGTCATTTTAGTGTTGATCAGAATAGGTAAAGAGCGAAATGCGAAATGTCTGAGTACGGTCAGTTCTGCTCAGCTGTTTGAAAATCAAATAACGTAGGGGCTTACCAGCACAGTAAATCATTAAATTTTTCTAAGGGGACGTTTCAATATTATACAGCTAATTTTTTTCAGTCTGGTATCGCCAATTAAATACTAGCTGAAATTTTTGCAAATTCTTTAACCATATGTAAGTGGTGCTATCTTACATTTTTTTTAATGATTGCGCCTTGGGATTATTATCAAAAATGGTTCAAATGACTCTGAGCACCATGGGACTTAACTTATGAGGTCATCAGTCGCCTAGAACATAGAACTACTTAAACCTAACTAACGTAAGGACATCAAGCACATCCATGCCCGAGACAAGATTCGAACCTGCCATCGTAGCGGTCGCGCGGTTCCAGACTGTAGCGCCTAGAACCGCTCGGCCAATCGGGCCGGCGATTATTATCATTTCTGATAATAAAATTTTAAGGATGATTGGAGGTTCTTCTCCTGATTGGGTTTTGTTTTAAATGTATCCTTCTGTAATGATAATAGTTGTTCTTTAATGTTTTTGCGGACTTCTCTCAACCTGAGACCACCACTCCCACCTAGTGTCGCATTTTGATATCAGAGCATGGCTGCAGGTGTGGTCAGCGGTGAGTACAACTGGAATTTAGTAGGGATGAGGGTGTTGGGTTTCAAAATTTACATGTTTTTGAATTTTAATAAGTAGTTTTTGTGTGATTACTTTGCTTGGTAATTGCGTTCCAGAATGTCTGCGAGGAAGCTGCCTTGATTTGCAGACTTGTGGAAGGAGGGCATTGTTTATGATCTATCCATGAGAGGTTGCGCCGTTTCCGGATTCGCAGCTAAGGCAGGCGTCTGACCGCACTGTGACAACACCTAACTTGGAACTGACCGAGGTACGTTGTGCCATTGCCATTTTTCAATGTATGCTAGTATCGTTTTTCGAAATGGCTAGCCATCACGCTCACAAATTAGTAGAACTGATGAACGTGTGGTACATTACACTAACAGTGTTCGAGATTTTCATATGATCAACACTGCCTATGTGCGCTGTAAACAGATGCTGGAACTAATTGACGAGTTGGACGTGAGAATGCAGAGGATAATCAGTTGTGCCAGTGGAACGAGTGACTTTCTCCATGAAACCGGTGTCTAGTGTGCATCCTATCCAAGTACTGTGTACGTGTTTCCCCGCGATTTTTACCAAATTGCCTAACCCTTTAGCTGAAATGTTGCTGGAAGGGGGAGCATTGCCGGCGACATACAGTGAGGAGGTTGAGCAATCACTTTATTTTATCTTGTGTTTGCAGGATCATGGTGAAACGTGTGGTCCGAGCGATGAGCAGATCCCGTGTCCGGTGATCCTGGGGCGTTTGGAACAACCTTTGAAGAAGGCGATGTGGAATAATTCGATGTTTTCGGAACTTAGGCAATTAATAGGTAGGAAATATTTGTCTGCATAGACGCATCATCAGCTGATAGAAAAGAATTACTTTGGTGTAGAGCAGCACGAGGACTTATTGGAGAACCGCCTGAAGAGAGTCAACGACACTGCTAGAAGTATGTTTTTCGATTTTCAGGAACATGAGATTATTTACAATATTTTGGAGGGAATGCGTTCTGGTGACAGGTCTGTAAGCGGGCAACTGAGGCGTTCCAACATTTAGAAAGTTTAATTTCGGAAGTGGAGACATGGGCCATGCTGATACCACTCAAGTAGGAAGCTTGGTAAGGAGTCAGCTACCATCTGAGACCCAGGCGTCAGTTGATAGGTCACGCTTATCTCACATCAGATGAGCTGAGAAAAAGATTCATTGTCACCTGGCGAGGAACCCGTGTGATATATGACATCACAGGAAGGGCCGTTTGCCCTGGATCCCGTTTTGTAAAAGCATCATTTTGGGGCTTAGTTAAAGTGTGCAACACATATGTGGAAGTAATAATAGAGAACCCATATATGCCCTTTTGGACTCCAGGAGTTCTCTGAGCCTGAGTAACGAAGATTGTCGTGTGGCATCCTACGCAATGTGCAAGGTACTCGCGCTCACTGGCGAGCAAATTCTGGGGAAATGGAAAAATGGTTCAAATGGGTCTGAGCACTATGGGACTTAACATCTGAGGTCATCAGTCCCCTAGAACTTAGAACTACTTAAACCTAGCTAACCTAAGGACATCACACACATCCATGCCCGAGGCAGGATTCGAACCTGCGACCGCAGCAGTCGCGCGATTCCGGACTGAAGCGCCTAGAACCTCTCGGTCACAGTGGCCGGCGGGGAAATGGAAATTTTGTGGGAAGTTATCGTTAAGGTCTAGATTCAAAATTCTGCACGGGTGATTAAAGCCAATGTGGCTTAGAAATTGTGGGTTCCCACTATTCAGAAGAAGGGTTTTATCCGACATGCGGGGCCTAATTCAAAACTGTAGGAGACACGAGTTTCCTTTCGGCTTTGATAGAGCGCATGCTTATGATTTTTGTATGCACCGGTCTGTATGAGGCGCCAAAAAGTAAATGAGTGGTAACAACGGATGCAGCTAAGGGAGACAATTATGGTTTTTGTCATTGATCCCCTTAACAGGGTCATCAGCTCTATCAGCTGTGTGGTTCAGTTTAGCAATGTCATATCCGATTGCGTGGGTGAAGTGAAAGGGAAGAACATAAAATAGAGCTTGCAGACTACGTCCCTGTAAGGCATGCCACATGGACTCTTACCATCTCACATTAAGCAGCTTAATATCGCCATAGATGAGATGTTGGAAAAAGAAATTAGTCTCTTCTTCCCAAACACTTTTTTTGTGGCCAAGAGACAGGGCAGTGTATGTCCCACTGTGGATTACCAAGCTTTAAACGAAATGGTTCTTCTTCGGTCATTACCATTACCTGGTAATGCGGCCCCTAATTCCTCCCCTGTGCCAGCCTCTTTATCTCAGAGTAGTACTCACATCCTACGTCCATTATTATTTGTTTGATGTATTCCATTCTCTACATTTCTTTACAGTTTTTGCCCTCTACAGCCTCCTGTAGTGCCATGGAAGTCATTCCCATATATCTTAACAGATGTCCTATCATCCTGTCCCTTCTCCTTGTCAGTGTTTCCCACATATTTCCTCTCTGGCTCTGCGCAGAACCTCCTCATTCCTCATCAGTCCATCTAATTTTAAAAATTCGTCTGTAGCACCACATCTCAAATGCTTCGATTCTTTTCTTTTCTTATTTTGCCACAGTTCATGTTTCACTACCATATTACGCTGTGCTCCAAACGTATATTCTCAAAGATTTCTTTCCCATATTAAATTAAATTTGACACTAGCAGATTTCTCTTTTTTTCTCTTGGCCAGGAATGCCCTTTTTCCAGCGCTATTCTAATTTTGATGTCCTCCTCGTTCCATTCGTCGTGGGCTATTTTACTGTCTAGGTAGTAGAATTCCTTAACTTCATCTACTTAGAGACTTTCAATCCTGAAGTTAAATTTCTCGAAGTTCACATTTCTAATATTTCTCATTACTTTCGTCTTTCCTGATTTACTCTCAATCCATATCCTGTACTCATTAGACTGTTCATTCCATTCAGCAGATCATGTATTCTTCTTCACTTTCACTTAGGACTGCAATACCTTCAGCGAATGGTACGATTGATATCCTTTCTCCTTGAATTTTAATTCCACTCCTGAACCTTTCTTTTATTCCCATCATTGCTTCTTTGATGCACAGGTTGAGTAGCAGGGGTGAAAGGCTACATCCTCTCCTTACACCCTTTCTAATCCGAGCATTTTGTTCTTGGTCGTCCACTCTTATTATTCTCTCTTGGTTCTTGCACATATTGTATATTACCCACCTCTCCCTATAGCTTACCCCTTTTTTTGGTGACAAATCCCATGAACGCTTCTTGATTTTTGTTTAGTCTTGCTTCCATTATCAACCGCTACGTCAGAACTGCCTCTCTGGCGCCTTTACCTTTCCTAAAGCCAAACCGATCTTCATCTAACACATGACAGTTTTCTTTTCCATTCTTCTGTAAATAATTCTTGTCAGCAACTTGTATGCATGGCCTGTTAAGTTGATTTAGCGATAATTCTCACACTTTTCAGCTCTTGCAGTCTTCGGAATTGTTTGGATGACATTTTTCAGAAAATTAGATCGTGTGTCGCTAAACTCATAATTTCTACACAACAACGTGAATAGTAGTTTTGTTGCCACTTCCCCCAATGACTTTAGAAATTCTAATGGGATATTATCTATCCCTTCAGCATTTTTTGATCTGAAGTCCTCCAAAGCTCTCTTAAATTCACATTCTAATCCTGGATCACCAATCTCTTCTAAATCGACTCCTGTTTCTTCTTCTGTTACATCAATCAAATCTTCTCCCTCACAGTGGCCTTCAATGTACTATTTCCACCTATCCACTATCTTTTCTGCATTTAACAGTGGAACTTCCGTTGCACTCTTAATGTTATCACCCTTGCTTTTAATTTCACCAAGGTTGTTTTGACTTTTCTATATGCTGAGTCACTCCTTCCGACAATAATTTCTTTGTCGAATTCTTCACATTTTTCATGTAGCCATTTCTTCTTAGCTTCCCTGCGCTTCTATTTATTTCATTCCTCAGCGACTTGTGTTTCTGTATTCCTAGACTTCCCTCAACTTTTTTTTACTTCCTTCTTTCATCGATCAACTGAAATATTTCTTTTTTTTTAACCATGGTTTCTTCGCAGCTAGGTTCTTGGTACCTCTCTTCAGATATACTGCAAACTGAGCTATTGCCTGTCGCTGTATCTATAGCCTTAAGAACTTCAAGCGTATCTCGTCATTCCTTAGTACTTCCGTATCCAACTTTTTTGCGTATTGATTATTCCTGAATAATGTCTTAATCTTCAGTCTATTATTCATCACTGCAATATTATGATATGAGTCTACATCTGCTCCTGGTCAGGCCTTACAGTCCAGTATCTGATTTCGGAATCTCTGTCTGACCATGATGTAATCTAACTGAAATCTTCCCGTATCACCCGGCCTTTTCCATGTATGCCTCCTTCTCTTGTGATTCTTGAACAGAGTATTCGCTAATAGTAGCTGAAATTTATTACAGAACTCAGTGTTTCTCCTCTCTCATTAATGTCCCAACCCCATATTGTCCTGTAACCTTTTCTTCTACTCCTTCACCTACAACTACATTCCAGTCCCCTATGACTATTAGATTTCCATCTCCCTTTACATACTGTATGACCCTTTCAGCATCCTCAAATAGTTTTATCTAAATCTTCATCTTTAGCTTGCGGCGTCGGTATTTGTAACTGAACTGTCGGTGTTGGTTTGCTGTCGATTCTGATAAGAACAACCCTATCACTGAACTGATCACAGTAACACACTCTCTGCCCTTCCTTCCTATTCATAAAGATTCCTATTCCCGTTATACCATTTTCTGCTGCTGTTGACATTACGCTATACTGACCAGAAAGCTTTTTCTTCTTTCCATATCACTTCACTCACCCCTGCTATATATCCAGACTGTGCCTTTGCTTTCCCCTTAACAGATTTTCTGCCTTCCCTACCACGTTGAAGCTTCTGGCATTTCACGCCCCGATCGTAGAACATTCTCTTTTCGTTGGTTATTCAGTCCTTTTCCCATGGTCACCACGCCTTTGGCAGTTTCCTCCCTGAGATCCGAATGGGGGACTATTCCGGAATCTTTTGACAAAGGAGAGATCATCAAGAAACTCTTTCGATTACTGGACACATGTTCTGTGATTACACGTTAAGTGCCTTTAACGTAGTTGTTGCAATGGCCTTCTGCATCCTCATGCGGTTGAGCATTGCTGATTCTTCCGCCTTTAGGGGAATTTCCCACCCCAAGGACAAGAGAATGCCCTGAGCCTCTGTCGGCTCCTCCGCCCTCTTTGACAAGGCCAATCAAAGACGCTACCCTTAGATAGCAGGTGCATACTTTGGGACTTAATCAGGCTTATTACAAGATTCCACTGACGAGGAAATCATAATTTGTATTGTCTTTTACAACTGATTGGGCTACCTACGGGGACCACGATCCTCTTTAGAATTTTTAACGAGGCTTTTTTAACCCAAAGTTTCTGTTTATGTGCCACTACCTTGAAGACCCAGTAATTTTCAGTTAAGACTTTGAGGACAATCTTGAGCATATGAGAGAAGTACTTCAGCATCTGCACAACGATGGGTTCACTTTTAAGCCATCAAATGTGAGGCTTCTGTTACCTGAGGTTTTCTTTTTGGGACTCCTAGTTCCAGTCAGGGTGTCGGAGTAGATCACAACTGCACTGAGGCGAAGCAGTCATGTCCCACCCCTGAAGAACACGAAGGGAGTAGCGTGTTATATCGGCATGATAAATTCTTTTAGAAAATGTATTTACAACTTGCTCAACTCGTAGCACCCCTTAATGGTCTCAGGAAAAAGGGGTGGAAATCTGGGGGGGGGGGGGGGGCGTTGGAGTGCACATACCAGAACGCAGCATTCAAGGCCTTGAAGGTGGCTTTGGCAAGTGTCCTGGTGTTGGTTCGGCTGGGCTTTAATAAGGGGTTTATAAACGAGACCAGCTCATCGAGAGCAGGTTTTGCGGCTATCCTTTCGCAGGGGGCTAATGGTGGTGTGCTATTGCTAAAGCTTCACGCGTCCTGTCCTCATTTGGGACCAAATATTCTGTGTACTAGCTAGAGGCCCTGGCACTTTTATTCGTGTTTCAGAAGTTCTAACTCCCTCCTGAACACAACCCATTCCTGTCAGAAACGGGTAACCAGCTCCTCAGCTCTGTTTTCACAAGAGCAAAACATGCTGGGATGTTTTACGAGGTGGACGGTGAAAACTTCTGCATTCCAGTTCTGGGCTATGCACATACAGTAAGTGTCACGGACGGTCTAAGCAAGGCATTTTGAGAGCCCTGAACAAACGAATTGGGCGCCTGAGACCATAGCCTTTCCAATATCAACAGAGTGCCCTATCCTTTTTAAACATGTCGGGAAAGAACAAGATTCTGACCTAGAGCTTGATTGAGCGGATGGAGAGAGGAAATGGGAGATTGTTAGGGCGTTCTTTATGAAGGGGAACATTCTATATTGCACCATCGAAGAAGCCATGGTCATGAAATAGTTTTACCCAAAGACTTAGTACCTCTGGTGTTTCATTGTTATTACCTGTAGTTGGTCATCTGGAAGGGAGCACTTTATCTAGAATGCAGTGTACAAAGAGATTAGTGATTCTTATCAAGCCATAAGAAGTGCGCAATTAGAAGGCCAATATTGGGTACTCTCTGGGGTGCCTGGCATCGGAAGTTGCTTGTCAGTACGTGGAGAGAATGTACGTTGATTATTTAGGGTCCTATTCATGTTCGAGAGATGGGAACTAGTACATGCTCAGGAGCTTGAACGCATTTACGCGGTTTCGCTGGCTGGTCCTGACATATGGACTGCCTCCCATATTATGATGAAATACCTTCAGTCCATATTTGGGACGTTTGATTCATGTAGGGCTTTAGTTACAGAAAATGCTTGTAGTTCCACCTGCATCTTTACGCAATTTCTGCTTTGAAACAGGTACCACCCACACCACAACAGCTGTATATTATGCCTGCTGAGTGGGTGAATCAGAGTTTGATTGCTGGCCACATCGCTTTGCAACATACGGGCTGCACCTGTTTGGATAATTCCCTGCCATGGGTGAGATACGCATTCAACACGGTTATAGTTGAGGCTCATATTTAAACACCAGTCGCCCTTGTGTTCGCCTTAAGGCCGTACTCCCCCTTGCCTAATATGTATTTGAACGACCTTCTACCCGAGAAAGTTGACACTGTGCAGATTTGAGTTAGTTAGAAGTACACGAGAAGGCACCTGAAGCTCGCCGACGAAGAACTCGAGTGCCGCTTTAGTGCTGAGAGGCAACTGATCTCATTAAGGTCAGGTGACAGAATTTTGATTAAAAATTTTGCTGCATTGAGCTGATGTTGAGGGAGGAGGGGTGGGGGATGGGAGGAAAGGTAATGGAGAAATCTTTGCTCAAATTTTTGGGTCGAGTTCAGATCCTCAAATTCGTGACGCCAGTCCCCTTGCTTGATAGATATTCTCAGACCAAGCGAATCTTTACGGTTCGTATTTCACAAACCAAGCCCTCCCAAGAGTGTCGTGCTTCCCAGTAAGCATGAACTTTATTTAATGTTGTACAGAAGGAGGTGAGCCCTGCTTCGAAAGTTGGCTGTAGACTGTTTGCCTTATTGTAAATTAATTGTGGAATGCTTCTTGAGAGACTGGGGGATCACTTTGTCGACGTGCAATGGTATTTGCATTTGGAAGCCTTATGACTCGTACATTTCAACCTAGCTTCAATGTTCTTCCTTCCCTCTGGACATTCGGGTGAGAGGGAGCGAGTGGCGGGGTTAGAGTATGTGAAGCCGCTTTGAATACCTGCCCAAAGGCTCCGACGCACTCTGCACGAGCTGCTGGAGTAATCTTGACATAGGCCGCAACTACTGAGATGGCGCTACGTGGCCCTCTTCGGCATTGCCGCTATCCGGGGCGATCTCAATTCCCGTCGAGCGGCCAAAGAGCAAACGTACGGTGAACGACCTTTGCCGTGCGGACACAGTTTGATACGTATCTCGACCTGGCCACAAGTGGGAGCCAACAATCGATTTCCCTACCGCCATGTCTGGTATGTTTATCTTTCAACTGTATTGGATATTTTGGCTTGCTAGAAACCTGCTGCGTGCCAATGTGCCCTGGGTTACAGACGTTTGGTGAACTTAACATTTTCGAAGTTGTGTTTGGTACAAATGCTTCCTTGTCGTTACTAATAGATTGCGAGAGATTCTGTCTTAGCTTGCGTAGCCTATTGAATGGCTGTTGCTGTGCATTCTTTCAAGAACGATTGTAATTATCGATTGCTGTCTTTTTTATGGTCTGTGCTTTGAATTTTATGTATTTTGTTACCTCACATTCAAAGTAAAGTTTTCCTTCACTCCTATGGTGGTTATGATTTGAAGCCAGTTTCGTGTGACTGCAGCCTGAATTGAAACCATATGTGAGAGTTTTAAGTAGTAATGTTGTTTTAAAAAAAATTTTGGATGATGTTATAAACCATTTTTAATGATTGTGCATTGGGGTTATTATCCAATGTGGTAATAAAATTGTAAGGCTAGCTGGGGTCTTGACTGGGTTTTGTTTTAAATGCATACTTTTGTGTTGATAATAAAAAATGAAATGTTGTTGCACATGCCACTCCCACTCACATTAATTTCGATGAAATATATAATATTCATCGACGATTTCGTCCCTCTTAGCTGCCAATGTGCCATTTCCACCAGCCAGGTGCTGACGCTACGACCTTGAAAAGTCTGCATCCGACCACTCAACCATGAACTCTACCGGTATTCCTCGGTAGCCGTTGCAAGCAGGCAAAACACTCTCATCAGTGACTCTCTCCGTGCGAGCTGCGTTCGCATAATGTTAACAGATTAGCATTCATATTCTGCGTTCTGAATGTACAGCTACTGTAGTCATATTCCGTTGTTGGGACTTAATGCATCTGGCGGGTAATTTCAGTCAATGAGGCATTTCTCGTGGATTATTCGCCTGAACTATGTCCTGCAATTAGATGTCCCACCGTAGATAGACGGTCAGCTGATGCTCATCAGCGCATGGTATTTGATTTCATTTAGAAAATCTATCTCAAAGTTTACTGTTGGGTGTAACTTAGTTATCTGCTGCAAGCCCGTACTGCACAATATTGGGCAATATCAGTCCCTTCATGCCCGATGGTTGTGGGAAAAAAATGAATGAAATAAGTTTAGGGTTTATGTCTCGTAGACGAAGTCCTCATTAGCGGGAGAGTACAAGTTCGGAACAGTCAGTGGTGGGTCTGGGAATAACCCGAGTCGTTTTAAAGTAATTGTCCCATTTTCCTCGTTAAATGAAGTAAGTGAAACGCGGAATTTCTCATTGTGGAGGAGGGCACGTGAATCTGAACCATGCTTCTACCGAACTTGTCTCCAATGCTCTGATGACTACTCCAGTTAGCTCGGTTTCAAGCAAAGCGCTCTATCAACAATAGTAGATCAATTCGTACCGAGAACGTAATAGTGTCACAGAAGTTTTACGTTTCCCGTTCTGACTTCAAAAGACTTGCAGATAACAATAACGTATTAATTGCTATACAATTTTAAATCAATATTAACCTTGCACGCTAGCGACCGATTTGAATGACACGTCCGTTCGCAGCGTCCCACCCAGCCCACTACATTTCCAATAGCTAAAACTAGTGCTGCCAAATAACGCCACAGCGTTCCAGTGTGTTGTGAAGCTATCATGACTGTGATGTAGCTTATCAGTCTTCTGACTGGTTTGATGCGGCTCGCCAAGAGTTCCTCTCCTGTGTTAACCTCTTTATCTCAGAGTAGCACTTGCTATCTACGTCCTCCGTTATTTGCTGGATGTATTCCATTCTCTGTCTTCCTCTACAGTTTTTGCCCTCTACAGCTCCCTCTAGTACCATGGAAGTAATTCCCTCATGTCTTAACAGATGTCCTATCATCCTGTCCCTTCTTCTTATCAGTGTTTTCCACATATTCGCTTCCTCTCTAACTCTACACAGAAACTCCTCATTCCTTACCTTCTCAGTCCATCTGATTTTCAACATTAGTCTGTAGCACTACATCTAAAATGCTTCGATTCTCTTTTGTTCCTATTTTGCCTCAGTCCATGTTTCACTGCTATATTTCGCTGTGCTCCAAAAGTGCATTCTCAGAAATTTCTTTCTCATATTCAAACGTCCCCTTAGAAAAATTAATGAATTACTGTGCTGATAAACCTCTTACACTATTTGATTTTCAAACAGCTGAGCAGAACTGAACGTACTCAGACATTTCGCTCTTTACCTATTCTGATCAACACTAAACTGACAGCCAATATTTTTAGCGCAACGGAATCTGACTTTTAATAATCCCTACAAAAGAATGGCCCTGACTAACAGTAACCTATACCTTTCACAAATCACTTACCTCACAAAAATCTTCGTTACTCAAGCTACTGAAATACAGCGAGCGCCACTACTGCCAGCTAAATAAAAGATTCAAACTACTGAAGGCACTAACTACTGATAGGCATAGTTAGCAAATGAAAGATTTTGGTAGAGAACAAACAATGTATTTACCTTAATAGTGTTCAAAAGTCATAATATATATAGCAGTTCATGACATCCAGTCTTGCCGGCCAGTGTGGCCACGCGGTTAAAGGCGCTTCAGTCTGGAACCGCGCGATCGCTACGGTCGCAGGTTCGAATCCTGCCTCGGGCATGGATGTGTGTGATGTCCTTAGGTTAGTTAGGTTTAAGTAGTTCTAAGTTCTAGGCGACTGATGACCTCAGATGTTAAGTCCCATAGTGCTCAGAGCCAGCCATCCAGTCTTACAAATTTCAAAACTCCGCTATTTCTCTCCCCACATCCACCATTGCTGGCTGCTCACCTCCAACTGCGCAACGCTACGCGCAGTTAACATCCAGCTGTCCAACACTACAATGGTAGACAACAACGCAAACTAGCCACAGACTGCACACAGCACAGCCAGTGATTTTCATACAGAGCGCTACGTGGCGTTACCAATAAGAAAACCTAAACAGCCTACTTACAGTATTAAGGCCTATGTTTGATACTACTAGACTTCTCTTGGCTAGGAATGCCCTTTTTACCAGTGCTAGTCTGATTTTGATGTCTTCCTCGCTCCGTCCGTCATTGGTTACTTTGCTACCTAGGTAGTAAAATCCCCTAACTTCATTTATTTCGTGACCATCAATTCTGATATTAAGTTCCTCGCTGTTCCCATTTATGCTGGTTCTCATTCCTCAGCAGCTTGTATTTCTGTGTTCTGAATTTCCTTTAGCATTTTTGTACTTCCTTCTTTCATCGATTTCTTTCAAAGATTTCTTTTGTTATCCATAGTTTCTTCGCAGTTACTTTCTTTCTGTCTATGTTTTTCTTTCCAATTTCTGTGACTGCCCTTTTTAGAAATGCCCATTCCTCTTCAGATGTAGTGCATGTTGAGCTATTCCCTATTGCTGTATCTACAGCCTTAGAGAATTTAAAGCGTATCTCATCATTTCTTAGTACTTCCGTATCATACTTCTTTGCGTACAGATGCTTCCTGACTAATCTCTTAAACTTCGCGTACTGTATGACACTTTCAATATACTCATATATTTTCTGTATCTCTTTATCTCCAGCTTGCGACGTCGGAATGTGTAGCTGAACTATGGTTGCCTGTGTTGGTTTGCTGCCGATTCTGATAAGAACAACCCTGTCACTGAACTGTTCAAGATAACACACTCCCTGCTTTACCTTACAATTCATAACGAATCCTTCACCCGTTGTATCCCTTTCTGTTGCTGTTGATATTACTCTGTACTCTGACCATAGAGCCTTGCCTTCTTTCCACATCACTTCACTCATCCCTACTACACTTCCATACTGAGTCTTTGCTTTTCCCTTCTCAGATTTTCTAGCTTCTCTACCACATTAAAGCTTTTGTTATTCCTCGCCCTGACTCGAAATTGACTACATTTAAACAAGTATATTGCCACTTTGGTCTTAACGCAACTGAGCGATGCTGATCTATCACAGTTTCAACTGAGAGGCAGAACACAAAGCGACACTAAAGACTGCTCAAGCGCCCTTCACACTGAAGTGTTATTGGAAAGAAACATCTGGAGAGACTTACCGTGACTTCCTGCCGACATTTTCTGAAATGTTACAGCCAGTGACGGTGTTAAAGGGTGGACATTCGTGGCACCGGCAGGGTAACTGCTCCAGGAAAGCGATTCCATTCTAGTTTTAGGATGAACTCTAGCCATAGGTTGCAGGAATATATACATACGCAGTTAGAAAAAAAGTGGGTGACGCGTAATAATCGAAAACGTTTTATACTCGCAATCTTTCACGTGATTCGCTTACCATAAACAGAAAAACTTGATACAACACTAGAAGCGACATGCTACATTGGTACAACCGCCCTGGAATGAGGTTTGAAGAACGCTACGAGGTGTAAACTAATGCTCGTTTTCCTGGGTGCATTTCATGTTTCAGAAATCGAGATCTGTAGGGAAAGAAGGCAGGAAGATAGATTCTACAGTTTAACGTTGCGTCTTGATAGAGACGAGCTCTCTAGAGGCGAAGAAGTAGCTCCGCTATACACATCATCATCATCATCATCATCATCATCATTTAAGACTGATTATGCCTTTCAGCGTTCAGTCTGGAGCATAGCCCCCCTTATACAATTCCTCCATGATCCCCTATTCAGTGCTAACATTGGACCGAGCGAGGTGGCGCAGTGGTTAGCACACTGGACCCGCATTCGGGAGGACGACGGTTCAATCCCGTCTCCGGCCATCCTGATTTAGGTTTTCCGTGATTTCCCTAAATCGTTTCAGGCAAATGCCGGGATGGTTCCTTTGAAAGGGCACGGCCGATTTCCTTCCCAATCCTTCCCTAACCCGAGCTTGCGCTCCGTCTCTACTGACCTCGTTGTCGATGGGACGTTAAACACTAACCACCACCACCACCACCACCGCTAACATTGGTGCCTCTTCCGATGTTAAACATATTACTTCAAAATCATTCTTAACCGAATCTAGGTACCTTCTCCTCGGTCTGCCCCGACTCCTCCTACCCTCTACTGCTGAATCCATGAGTCTCTTGGGTAACCTTACTTCTCCCATGCGTGTAACATGACCCCACCATCTAAGCCTGTTCGCCCTGACTGCTACATCTATAGAGTTCATTCCCAGATTTTCTTTGATTTCCTCATTGTGGACACCCTCCTGCCATTGTTCCCATCTACTAGTACCTGCAATCATCCTAGCTACTTTCATATCCGTAACCTCAACCTTGTTGATAAGGTAACCTGAATCCACCCAGCTTTCGCTCCCATACAACAAAGTTGGTCGAAAGATTGAACGGTGCACAGATAACTTAGTCTTGGTACTGACTTCCTTCTTGCAGAAGAGAGTAGATCGTAGCTGAGCGCTCACTGCATTAGCTTTGCTACACCTCGCTTCCAGTTCTTTCACTATGTTGCCATCCTGTGAGAATATGCTTCCTAAGTACTTGAAACCGTCCACCTGTTCTAACTTTGTTCCTCCTATTTGGCTATACACATGTGAAGAAGAAAATCGGCAGTGTTCACGTTCAACGAATCATTCAAACTTCCATCTGAAATTTTGCGAGATAAAAGGAAAATTCAGATCTCTGACCAAATGGACGGGAGATGTCGCTGTCAACGATGCTGCACGCTCTTACACTTGCCAACCGCTTATACACTGAACAGCCAAAGACACTGGTAAGCGTGCCTAATACCGTGTAGGATACCCGCGAGGACACAGAAGTGCCGCACGAACGACGTGGGCATGGACTCGACTAGCGTCTGCATTAGTGCTGGGGGAAAATGACTCCATGAATACTTCACGGCTGTCCATAAATCTGTAAAAGTTTGGTGGGATGGGGACCTCTTCTGAACAGCACGTCGCAAGACATCCCAGATACGCCCAGTAATGTTCATGTCTGGGGAGTTTGGTGGTCAGTGGAAGTGTTTAAACTCAGAACAGTGTTCCTGGAGCCACTCTGTAACAACTGTGGACGTGTGGGGTGTCACATTGTCCTCGTGGAATTGCCCAAGTCCGTCGGCATGCACAATGTACATGAATGGATGCATGCGATCAGACAGGATGCTTACGTACGTGTCACCTGTGAGAGTTGTATCCAACTACACACGCCCCACACCATTACAGAGCCTCCACCGGCTTCAACAGTCCCCTGCCGACATGCAGGGTTCATGAATTCATGAGGTTGTCTCCATACTCCTACGCGTCCAGCCGCTCGATATAATTTGAAACGAGACTCGTCCGACCAGGTAACATGTTTCCGGTCATCAATAGCCCAATGCCGGTGTTGACGGGCCCAGGGAAGACGTAAAGTTTTGTGTCGTGCAGTCATCAAGGGTATTCGAACGGGCCTTCGGCTCCGAAAGCCCGTATCGATGATGTTTCGTTGAATGGTTCGCCCACTGACACTTGATGGCCCAACTTTGAAATCTGCAGCAATTTGTAGAATAGTTGCGCTTCTGACACGTTGAACGATTCTCTTCAGTCGTTGTTGGTACCGTTCTTGCAGGACTTTCTTCCGGCCGCAGCGATGTCTGAGATTTAATGTTTTACCGGGTTCCTGATACTGACGGTACATTCGTCAAATGGCAGTACGGGAAAATCCCCACTTCATCACTACCTCGGAGATGCTGTGCACCATCGCTCGTGCGCTGACTTTAATATCACTTTCAAACTCACTTAAATCGTGGTAACCTGTCACTGTAGCAGCAGTAACAGATCTGACAATTGTGCCAGACACTTGTCTTATATAGGCGATACCGACCGCAGTGTCGTATTCTGCCTGTTTACGTATCTCTTTATTTGAATATGCATCTCTATACCAGTTTCTTTGGCGCTTCCGTGTATTTTAATAATAAATGACTGGACATACGTGTTGACTGTGGCCCAAATACGTTTGTTTGACGGGTTATTTATATTTATGTGAAAATGGCTATACAGCAAAAATTGTGCAAAATGGAAAAACCAAAACACGAGTAAAAGATTATTTTACTGTAACCAACAAAAGGCAGTGCCGTAGATTTTTCGTAAATGACTGCACTTGCAATCAGTTACACCTCGCTAATTGCATTAGTCCATCATATGTGAGCAACAACAGCACCCATACCCGAACTCTTGCTCAACTGGAGGGGTGCCTGAAGGACCTTATTTACCATCGCCCCTTTATCTTCTATACAAAGCCAACGACCCCAGATAACACCTTCGTATGTGCCTTCTCCAATATCCTGAAGACACTGTCCGCCCCACAGTCCACCCTGTCTTTCATGCATCCCAACGACCCATACGAAAGGACACCTTGTGACTGATCAGAAAGTAACGATAAAGTGTTAACTGTCATCATGGGAGTAAAGTCGTATTAGCTTGTCGTATTAGCAACTGTATTAGATCAAAGACAAAAGCTGGAGAACTGAAATGTATGTTAGTGTAAGGTCTTTCTCATATGTGCTTTTTTTTCATTAAATTGTAGATAGGTGCTGTAACATTCGCCTCCAGTATTAACAGAGCGAGTGGTGGAAGGTTGTGCGAGTTGCGCTCATCGCCAACAACAGCTGTCTGCGGCAAAGATTACAACAGCAGCTGGCCGCAAAATCAATTGTCGACAGCTGCGGAACATTATGAACTAATTGTCAGAAGTAACGGTTCACTGAATGGCTTCTAGCTGATTTAAATATGGAGCTAATAGCCAGTGGAGTACCGGAATTTTACAGGACAGTGAAGTTACGGCACGAAAGACTAATTGGTGTACCGTGATGCTGGTCGTCACATTTTAACGCTCGATAGGGTCTATGCAGGAAATAGTTTCTGATTAAGTTTAAGGAGGTACAGGGTGACAATTACTGAACTATATGAAAAAAAACGAAAATTAGTTTCAAACTTCAATCAACATGTAAAAGTGACTACAGATATTCGGATTTAGGTTATAACATGATCGAAATACCTCCCATCACTGGCGGTGATGTGGAGCAGACAAATTCTGCATGACTCGCTGAAGTGTCGGAACATCGATGCTGTCGATGATCTCCTGAATGGCTTTTTTCAGCTCTGCAGTGGTTTTGGGGTCATTGCTGTACACCTTGTCTTTAAAATAGCCCCACAAAAAGGACTTGCATGTGTTCAGATATGGAGAATGTGGCGGCCAATCGAGACCCATGCCAGTGGGTTCTGGGTACCCTAGAACCAGAATGCGGTCCCCAAAGTGCTCCTCCAGGACATCAAACACTCTCCTGCTTCGAAGGGGTATGAACCACATCTTGTCAAAGTCAGGGTAACTTTGGATAATAGGGGATGAAATCGTCTTCCAAAACCTCCACGTACCGTTCGGTAGTCACTGTGCCATCAAGGAATATCGCACCAATTATTCCGTGGCTGGACATTTGCACACCACACGGTCACCCGTTGAGGGTGAAGAGACTTCTCGATCGCGAAATGAGGATTCTCAGTCCCCAAAATGCGCCAGTTTTGCTTGTTGACGAACACATCCAAATGTAAATGGCTGACAATAACAAGGTGCGTGCGCATGCGCATACTAATTCCCATCATACTCTGCGGCCAACGGTGCAATTTGAACGCCCTAACGCAAACAGTTCAGAATTTATGCCGATTTTATTTCACACAATTCAATAATTGTCACCATGTATCCAGGGGATTTTGGTAAGTAGAAGGTTAATACTTTATTTATTTATTTATCGTATGATGTGTACATTGATTTACATTTATATACAATATTTTCAGGACTAAAATGTACAATCACAAGTTCGTACAATTTTACAGCTCTATGTCTAGTTCTTCAATCCACTTGACTGCTTCATCCGATGTACGGTGAATGTCCATTAAAGTTCCTCTGAAAGTAATACTGACTAGTAGTGATTGTCCTGTGGTTCCTTGGATTCTGATAGTTGTTATTAAGTCGCGATCAGTGGAAAATCTCTGTTGGAGATTGTAGGTTTCACGGGTTTTGAGAATTGATTGATAGCAGTTTACTACTATGAGTATTAAGTACTGTACCCAGATCAGACATGGGCACTTAGGTTGCTCCACAATTTGTCGTCGTAATGATTTGATCTGTACATATTAACTAGTGATCTTGTTTGTACACGCTGAGCCGGCGCCGTGCGGTTCTAGGCGCTTCAGTCTGGAACCGCGTGACCGCTACGGTCGCAGGTTCGAATCCTGCCTCGGGCATGGATGTGTGTGATGTCCTTAGGTTAGTTAGGTTTAAGTAGTTCTAAGTTCTAGGGGACTGATGACCACAGATGTTAAGTCCCATAGTGCTCAGAGCCATTTTTTTGTGCACGCTAAGGAATATGTGTTTGTGTTACACAAGGTGTCCTTAATTACACTTACAGTTTCAAAACGCTGTACAAAGAGAACCACTGTTCAGAACAACGTCAAATTGGAACAATAAATTATTGACTCAGGGGGAAACGTCGTGGAACAAAAAAGAACTCACAAAAATTTTGCCAATAGGTGGCGCTGTAATCGTCTTGACGTAAATAGAATCGGCTACAAGTAACATATGAATCACTTTGCTATGGCTGTTGTTTGGGTTGCACATTACACCATTCGTACAGTTCAATGTGCATGACTGCACATGTTGGGCAGCAAACAGTTGTGGCTCTGTTCGGTAACCACATCCACCACAGTAAGATCGTACCACATCGGGCGGGAAAAATCGGTTAGCTGTCCTGAGGCCAAAAACAGCATAAAAAGCAAAATGACATCGGCAAAATGACATAGATTTTTGCCCTGTGGCAGAAAACCGCATAAAAAGTAAAATGACATTGATTTCTAATTGCAATATGCTGTTCACCGTTTTCTGCCTCAAGTTGAAATCGAAAAGTAGTATGTTCCACAACAAATCGGAGTGTTTCTGGGGTCACTTCAGAATGTCTTGCTCAATGTGCGTCTTCAGTTCAGCTACTATCGTAACTGAAGCACTGAACACATCTTTCAGTCATCCTCACAGCCAGAAATCTCATGGATTAACGTCAGGTAATATGGACGGCCAGGCTGTAGGGAAATGACGGCTGATAATTCGGGCATTTCCGAAAAGCCTTTGCACCAACCGCTTCATTGGCTGTGCAATGAGCAGACAAGCGCCATCTTGCTTAAAAATGATCCTAGCCAGACATCCACGCTGTTGAAGGGTTGGAATCACGGTCGTGCGAAAGATACTCTTATAGCGTTTACCACAGTCGGTACTGGTAACAGGAACTGAAGGATACATCTCCTCGAAACTATACCGCCCAACGATAAACGGTGCCATTAACCCGCAGCACACAGTCACATTTTCAGAACGAAGTGGTACCGATTGGTATGCGTGCGGATTTTTCCGTTGCCTATATTCTGAAATTCTGCTTATTGACATGTCCTTGGAGATGGAAATGGGCTTCGTCTGTCCAAAGATCGTTTCATGGTCATCCGGTGTCCACTTCCTTGCGAGCAAGAAATTTCAATGTTTGTATGCTGGCGGGTCAGCAGGAAGCTACTCCTGAACATGGGTGGTTTTATATGGGTAGCAATGCAGGATGTTCGTCTACACCTACTCTGTAGTTCACAATTAAGTGCCTGGTAGTGGGTTCATCGAATCATCTTAAAGCTATTTCTCTACCGTTGCGCTTTCGAACAGCGCGCAGGAAAAAACGAACACTTAAATCTTACTGTGCGAGCTCTGATTTCTCTTATTTTAATATGATGATCTTTCCTCCCTACGTAGGTGGGCACCAACAAAATATTTTCACGCTCTGAAGAGAAAGTTGGTGACTGAAATATCACCAGAATAATTTACCGTGACGAAAACGCTTTTCTTTCAACGATTGCTACCGCAATTCACGTTCATGTCCGTGGCGCTCTCTCCTCTATTTCGCGATAGTGCAAAACGAGTTGCCCTTCTTTGAACTTCTTCGATGTCTTCCGTCGATCTTATCTGATGCGCATCTCACACCACACCGAAATACTCCAGAGGAGGACGTGCAAACGTAGTGGAGGCAGTGTCTTTACTAGACCTCTTGCATTTACTAAGTGTTCTGCCAATAAATCGTAGTCCTTGGTTTCCCTTACACACAAAATTATCTATGTGATCGTTCCAACTTAGATTCTTCGTAATCGTAATCCCTAAGTGTTTAATTGAATTTACAGTCATTAGATTTGTGCGATTTTGCCAACGGCCTTGCCGCAGTCGTAACACCGATTCCCGTTAGGTCACCGAAGTTAAGCGCTGACGGGGTAGGCTAGGACTTGGATGGGTGACCATCCGGTCTGTCGATCGCTGTTGGCAAGCCGGGTGCACTCAACACCTGTGAGGTAAAACTGAGGAGCTACTTGATTGAGCAGTAGTGGCTCCGGTTTCGTAAACTGACATACGGATGGGAGAGCGGTATGCTGACCACATGCCCCTCCATATCTGCATCCAGTGACGCCAATGTTCTGAGGACGACACGGCGGCCGGTCGATACCGTTGGGCCTTCCAAGGCCTGTTTGGACGGAGTTTAGTTTAGATTTGTGTGGTTCATAGTGTACCCGAAATTTAGGGTATTCGTTTTGGTACTCATGTGGATGGCTTCGCACTTTTCATTATTTAGTGTCCATTGCCACTTTTCGCACCATATGCAAATGCCTCAATCGTTTTGTAATTTATTTTAATCATCGGTAAAATGACAGCATCTGAGTACTTAGATTGTCTCCTAAATCCTTTCCGCAGATCAGGAACGGCAAAGAGCCTATAACAGTTCCTTGGGGAACGCCCGATGTTACTTCTGTTTTACTCGATGACTTTCTGTCAGTTATTACAAACTGCGAACTTTCTGACAGGAAATCACGATTCCAGTCGCACAACTGAGACGATAGTCCACTGGCACGCAATGAGGTGCGGCGTAAAACGCCTTCCGGAAACCCAAAAACATGGTACCAATTTCGCATCCTCTGTGAATAGCACTCATTGTCTCATAGAAATAAAGAGCTAGTTGTGTTTCACAAGAACGATATATTTGAATCCGTGTTGGCTGTTTCTCAATAAACCGTTTCCTTCCAGACAACTCATAATACATCAAATGAATTCGCAATTGCGACTAAGAACTACCATCAACTGTAGAATGGAATGACGACAATGAAAATTTGTGCCGGACCAGGACTCAAACATGGATTTCTCGCATGCATGTCCAAAGGAACTTTGCATCGTAATCAGAATAACACAGGCATTGCAATATTGCACAACTCATAACGTTCGAACAAGGCAATGTTCCAAAATCCTACTGCAAATCGACGTTAGCGGTATGGGTCTGTAGTTCAGCGCATTACTCTTAGTTCTTTTCTTAGTTACTGGCGCGACTTTTGCAACTTTTCAGTCTTTAGGCACAGATCTTTCAACGAGCGATCGGTTGTATATGATTGTTAAAGGAGCTATTGTATCAGCATACTCTGAGAGGAACCTAACTGACATACAATCAGGACTGGAGGCCTTGTCTTCATGCAGTGATTTAAACTGCTACCTACATCGTCTTCTAAATTACTCATGTTGGCAGTTGGTTCGAATTCTGGAATATTCAATTTGTCTCCTTTGGTGAAGGAATTACGGAAAACCGTATTTAGTAACCTTGCTTTAACGACACTATTATCAGGGATATCACCATTGTTATCGTGCAGTGAAGGTGCTGACTGTGTCCTTCTTCAGTTTACAAACATCCAGGATCTTTCGGATTTTCTGCCAGATTTCGAGACAGAGTTACATTGTTGAAAGTATTAAAAGTATCTCGGATTAAAGTTCGGATTTAATTTCGAGCTTCTGTAAAACTTCACCAATCCCTTGGATTTTGCATTCTTTTAAATTCGGTGTGCTTTTTTCGTTGCGTAACTATGATCTGACTCGTTTTGTGTACCATGGGGGATCAGTACCATCTCTCACTAATTTACTTGCTATATGTCTCTCATGGGCCGCCTATAATATTTCTTTGAATTTAAACGACGTCTGCTTTGTGCTTACATTTTCAGACTGGAAGGAGTGGGGGCAGTCTCTCAGGAAGGCCTCAAGCGAATTTTCATCTGCTTTCGTGAATAGCTGCATTTTGCGTTTATGTTTGGTGGGTTTGGATGTTACGGTATTCAGACTCGGTACAAAAACCTTGTATCTGTCTTTGTATTCCCTGTTTGTTGAGGATTATTTGTAGCTAAGGAGTCAAGTCTGTTTTCAAAACCATTTATACTTCGTGTGGGCTCCTGAGAAAGTTGTTCAAAATGATTTTCTGAGAACGAGTCCAGAACTATCTCTGTCGATGACTACGACTACGAAGTCTTTCGCGACGGAGTCCTTGCATAAAAAGTTCTCGGTTTACTTGCCGCGTAAAATTTGGATAAAATCCCAAGCTTTCGAAGTCTACCTCCGTCATCTTCGTCAGGGGTAAAACTGACTGTCGTGGACCGGTGAGGCTTCCGCTATTTCTGTCGATGTTTTTTGCTTCTCTCCGACTTTAAAAATGTACTTCCGCACAACATATCGAGGGCGGAGTGGAGTCACCATCAATTATAATTTTATGAGGGGTGGAGGGGGGGGGGTGGGGGGGTGGTGGTACATATTCGAACTGTCACTCTAAGTTTTCTTTGAACTGTTCAACAACTGTATCACCTGAGCAGGTGGGTCGGTAAAATTTGTTCCGTTGTCAAGTATAACCTTTGACCGTAGTAACTGACAGGAATTATCCTCCTTCGGTTTCTCTACAAGATAAACTACTTCCGACAGCAATAAACACTCCTCACCAAATGTATTTAATCTATCCTTTCAAAACACTTTTAGAACCTCTGTAAAAATTTCCACTGAACTTATCTCTGGCCTTAGCCATCTTTCCGTACCTACAACGATTTGACCTTCAGTGCTTTCTATTGGAGCTCTGGTTCTTCTCCAACACAGCTACGGCAATTTACAACTACATTCCCGATTGTTTCTAGGTCTATTTTCCCGTGTTTATTCTGCACCCTTTTATACGGACGCCGTTTCTGTAGTTTCGCGAGACCCTCTAAACTAAACACCGTCCAGTACCCTCCACACAGCCCCCTCTACCGTGCAGCGGGTTTCTGTTTGTGGCAGGATTTTATGCACCATGCTCGCAGGCGTGTCCAACGTTGAAGCAATTTCCCGTGTGCTGCAAGTTCGCACACCACCCCTCGACCTCCCCTCCATCACTCCCTCCCCACTTCCCCCCTGCAGTGCTGTGCACACATCTTCGACAGACGTCGGATCAACTGCGTTCCTTTCTCTTAGACATTGCACTCAAAATAAACTGTTTCTTCGAATTTTACAATCATTATCTTCAGACTCGACAGTAGGAAAAGGAAGAGAAGGAAACGTAGTAGGTGAATATGGAATGGCAGTAAGGAATGAAAGAGGAAGCCGCCTGGTAGAATTTTGCACAGAGCATAACTTAATCATAGCAAACACTTGGTTCAAGAATCATGAAAGAAGGTTGTAGGAAGAAGCCTGGAGATACTGGAAGGTATCAGATAGATTATATAATGGTAAGAAAGAGATTAGGGAAGCAGGTTTCAAATTTTAAGACATTTCCAGGGCAGATGTGTACTCTGACCACAATCTATTGTTTATGAACTGTAGATTAAAACTGAATAAACTGCAAAAAGGTGGTCAATTGAGGAGATGGGACCAGGATAAACTGAAAGAACCAGAGGTTGTAGAGAGCTTCAGGGAGAGCATTAGGGAACTATTGACAAGAATGCGGGAAAGAAATACAGTAGCAGAAGAATGGGTAGCTTTGAGAGACGAAATAGTAAAGGTAGCCGAGGATCAAGAAGGTAAAAAGAAGAGGGCTAATAGAAATCCTTGGGTAACAGAAGAAATATTGAATTTAATTGATGAAAGGAGAAAATACAAAAATGCAGTAAATGAAGCAGACAAACAAGAATACAAACGTCTCAAAAATGAGATCGACAGGAAGTGCAAAATGGCTAAGCAGGGATGGCTATAGGACAAATGTAAGGATGTAGAGGCGCATATCACTAAGGCTAAGATAGATGCTGCCTACAGGAAAATTAAAGAAATCTTTGGAGAAAAGAGAACGACTTTCATGAATATCAAGAGCTCAGATGGAAATCCAGTAATAAGCAAAGAAGGGAAAGCAGAAAGTTGGAAGGAGTATATGGAGGGTCTATACAAGGGCGATGTACTTGAGGACAGTAATATAGAAATGGAAGAGAATGTAGATGAAGATGAAATAGGAGATATGATACTGCGTGAAGAGTTTGACAGAGAACTGAAAGACCTAAGTCGAAACAAGGCCCTGGGAGTAGACAACATCCCATTAGAACTAATGACAGCCTTGGGAGAGCCAGGCCTAACAAAACTCTACCACCTAGTGAGCAAGATGTATGAGAAAGGCGAAATACCCTCAGACTTCAAGAAGAATATAATAATTCCAATCTCAAAGGAAGCAGGTGTTGACAGATGTGAAAATTACCGAACTATCAGTTTCATAAGCCACGGCTGCAAAATACTAACACGAATTCTTTACAGACGAATGGAAAAACTGGTAGAAGCTGACCTCGGGGAAGATCAGTTTGGATTCCGTAGAAATGTTGGAACACGTGAGGCAATACTGACCCTACGACTTATCTTAGAAAATAGATTAAGGAAAGGCAAACCTATGTTTCTAGCATTTGTAGACTTAGAGAAAGCTTTTGACAATGTTGACTGGAATACTCTTTTTCAAATTCTAAAGGTGGCAGGGGCGAAATACAGGGAGCGAAAGGCTATTTACAATTTGTACGGAAACCAGATGGCAGTTATAAGAGTCGAGGGGCATGAAAGGGAAGGAGCGGTTGGGATGGGAGTGACACAGGGTTGTAGCCTCTCCCCGATGTTATTCAATCTGTAAACAAAAGAAAAATTCGGAGTAGGTATTAAAATCCATGGAGAAGAAATAAAAACTTTGAGGTTCACCGATGACATTGTAATTCTGTCAGAGACAGCAAAGGACCTGGAAGAGCAGCTGAACGTAATGGACAGTGTCTTGAAAGGAGGATATGAGATGAACATCAACAGAAGCAAAACGAGGATAATGGAATTTAGTCGAATTAAATCGGGTGATGCTGCGGGAATTAGATTAGGAAATGAGACGCTTAAATTAGTAAATGAGTTTTGCTATTTGGGGAGCAAAATAGCTGATGATGGTCGAATTAGAGAGGATATAAAATGTAGACTGGCAATGGCAAGGAAAGCGTTTCTGAAGAATAGAAATTTGTTAACATAGAGTATAGATTTCAGTGTCAGAAAGTCGTTTCTGAAGGTATTTGTATGGAGTGTAGCCATGTATGGAAGTGAAACATGGACAATAAATAGTTTAGACAAGAAGAGAATAGAAGTTTTTGATATGTGGTGGTACAGAAGAATGCTGAAGATTGGATGGGTAGATCACGTAACTAATGAGGAGGTATTGAATAGAATTGGAGAGAAGAGAAATTTGTGGCACATGTTAACTAGAAGAAGGGATCGGTTGGTAGGGCATATTCTGAGGCATCAAGGGATCACCAATTTAGTATTGGAGGGCAGCGTGGAGGGTAAAAGTCGTAGAGAGATACCAAGAGATGAATACACTAAACAGATACAGAAGGATGTAGGTTGCAGGAGGTACTGGGAGATGAAGAAGCTTGCACAGAATAGAGTAGCATGGCGAGCTTCATCGAACCAGTCTCTGGACTGAAGACCACAACAACAACATATCTTCAGACCCGTAGCAAATATCGGCCAGTGCCTCTTTTGACATCCCTGAGTGTCCCGAACCTCTGCAAGACTACTGGTACGAAGTCACGTTCCTGTAAAAGTGCTTTACTAGCAGCACGCGATCCTTCATGGAAACAGTCCTGTTGGGCGTCTCAGACGCAAACTGAGGAACACCCGATTGCCGCCCGTCTGTTGGTGTGCATATTCTGACGCTTATAGTGCCATATATTGGTCAAATTTTCCTTACTTTATCTTTGTTTCAAGATGTTTGCCTCTGCGTCAATAATGTGATGTTAAAATTTCACGTCATTCTGAGCAGTAGTTATCTTTCTACAGCATTTTGAAACCGGAATTTTAATTATGGATACCATGTATGTATATATGCGCGATTCAGTGGTTGGTTGTATGGGCATACACTGAGGTAATGGTGTGATTGTTGTGCTTGCGGATAGGTGGATTTAAGATCCTTATTGGGCAGAGAACTCAAAGTCATTGTCAATTTACAAATTTTACTAGCATTTTTGACAGCTGAATTCTGAAATTGTGGTCGTACATCGGATGTCACCAGTTAATTACTGAGGTTTTTACAGTAACAGATAAACAGTAATCAACTGGAAGCATTCGAGCAAACACGTGACGAAACTACCATTATTCAACTTTAAGAAATGAGTTGGCAGTTACATTAGAGCACGATAGTGGGCCCACGTAGGTCCAACACCTGAAGTAGCTAATTTTGTTTCCATTCTGTAAGTTATAGCCCAAACAGGTGGTCGCAATGAGGATTTTGTTCCCTTTTTTAAAATTATTATCTTTTCAGATGAGGTTAAATTTGTTGACTCTCGTCCCCTCGTATCGTCGTTGTGCTGATTAAATAAAGAACTCGCCTTTCGTATCATCCTCTTCATCTCGAAGTAGCATATGCACCCTACGTCCTCCACAAGCTGTTGAATAGATTCCAGTCTGTCTCCTGGTACACTTTTTACTGTCATGCCTTTTAAGACCATGTTCCTTCTTCTTGTTAGTGTTTTCCAAAATTTTCTTTCTTCATCGATTCTGCGGAGCATCTGCTCGTCTCTTACCTTAGCATTCACTCTAATTTTCAACTTCCTACTGTAGCAAAACATCAAACACATCCGTCTCGTCTTCCTTCGCATTTCTTTCAATGCGTATTCTGTATTCATTAGACTTTTCATTTAAGTCAACACGTCCTGTAATTCTTCTTTACTTTCACTGGGGATAGCAATGTATCATCGAATATTATAATTGCTTTTCGGTCACCCTGAGTTTTAATCCGATTTCTAAGCCTTTCGTTTATTTCTTTCATTGCTTCTTCGATGTATAGATTGAACAGTACGAGCGGAAGATTACATGCCTGTCTAAAACGCTTTTTATTCTAACACTACGTTCTTGGTATTTCTTTCGTTCCCTGTTGGTTATTGTACCTATTGTTTTTTTTACATATTGTATACTGCACATCTTTCCCTATAGCTCTCATTATTTTGAACATCTTGCATAATTCTGCTTTCTCGAAAGCTTTTCCCAGGTCGTCAAATCCTTAAGTCTTGCTTCTATTATCAGACGCAAAGTCCAACTGCCTCTTTGGTGCCTCTGCCCTTTCTAAAACCAGTCGGATCGTCATCTAACAAATCCTCAATTTTCTTTCCAGTTCTTCTGTTTATTATTAGGCACCTATGTGTCGTTGCTATCCTCGGGACTGTGTGGATGGTATTTGCCCAAAAGTCTGATGGTGTATCTCAGAGATTATAGATTCTACACTCTCACTTCAGTGCCCGCTTGGTTGCCGCAAGCTTTCCAAATCCATGTTACACACTGTTTATAGTACTGGACACGTTATGTCTTCCATATCGACTTTCATTTCTTCCTCAACGGCATCATCAGCGGAGGCCTTCAGTGTACTCTTTCCACCTACCTGCTCTGCAATGTGTAATCTTATACAGTCTAAAGAAACCTCTCTGAAATCAGATGTACAAAGCATGCTGAAGAAGGCATCTGATAACGACACGGAATGACGGTCACAACTTGAAAGAGAGACTTATGCAAGCGTACTGGTTGTTGTTGTTGTGGTCTTCAGTCCAGAGACTGGTTTGATGCAGCTTTCCATGCTACTCTATCCTGTGCAATGTTCTTCATCTCCCAGTACCTACTGCAACCTACATCCTTCTGAATCTGTTTAGTGTATTCATCTCTTGGTCTTCCTCTGCGTTTGTTAATCTACACGCTGCCCTCCAATACTAAATTGGTGATGCTTTGATGCCTCAGAATATGCCCTACCAACCGATCCCTTCTTATAATCAAGTTGTGCCTCTTCTCTCCAATTCTATTCAATACCTCCTCATTAGTTATGTGATCCATCTAATCTTGAGCATTCTTCTGTACCGCCACATTTCGAAAGCTTCTATTCTCTTCTTGTCTAAGCTATTTATTGTCCACGTTTCACTTCCATACATGGCTACACTCCATACAAATACTTTCAGAAGTGACTTCCTGACACTTACATCAATACTCGATGTTGACGAATTTCTCTTCTTCGGAAACGCTTTCCTTGCCATTACCAGTCTACATTTTATATCCTCTCTACTTCGACCATCATCAGTTATTTTGCTCCCCAAAAAGCAAAACTCGTTTACTACTTTAAGCGTCTCATTTCCTAATCTAATTTCCGCAGCATCACATTTAATTCGACTACATTCCATTATTCTCGTTTTGCTTTTGTTGATGTTCATCTTATATCGTTCTTTGAAGACCATGTCCATTCCATTCAGCTGCTCTTGCAGGCCCTTTTCTGTCTCTGACAGAATTACAATGTCATCGGCGGACCTCAAAATTTTTATTTCTTCTCCATGGATTTTATTTCCTACTCCAAATTTTTCTTTTGTTTCCTTTACTGCCTCCTCAATATTCAGATTGAATAACATCGGGGAGAGGCAACAACCCTGTCTCACTCCCTTCCCAACCACTGCTTCCCTTTCACGTCCCTCGACTCTTATCTCCTACAAAATAATATCTAGAAATTTTAAAGAAGCAAAAAATCGAAAACTTCGCGGAAGGATATTAGAATAAGGCAAGAGAGACGTGGCCTCTGACCGTAGCACGTAGCGGTTACTTCCATTCCCCAGTGGGACAGGATGCATGCATTATGCAGCGGCCTGCCGAGTGTTTATGTACGTATATGCGAGGGTAGAGTGTGTTGGCTAGTTAGCGTCTTAACAATCAACAGCCGTAGCGTAGGAGACGGAAGGCGACAGAAGCGAGCGCCCTGTACGGGGCCAGCCTACCTGGGAACGGCGAACAGCGCCGCTGCGGCTCGTGGGAACGCAGCGCTGCGCCAGCCTGACGGATGTGTGTGTGTGTGTGTGTGTGTGTGTGTGTGTGTGAGTGTGTGGGCGGCAAGCAGGAAGAGCCGCGCTGGGAGGGGGCGCGGAATGTGCTGGCGCTAGTCGTGAGCGTGACGCCGGTTGACCATACGTCACCACCCACCACTGCCACAGCCGTGCACCTACAAGGCATCCCGTGCAGTTAATTTCACGCTACAGGTCCATATTTTCCCCTGTCAACGTAAAATAGTTCATCGTGGATTTCACACGTAACCCATGTCGATGGGTTGGATATGTAACGTCATCAGTCGTATACCCCGGGCTGTCTCCCTATCAAGCTGCCTTCGTCCTCCACAGAGGCCTCCCGCTGTTTACAAATGGCCTAATATGCAGGGTTTGGAAAAAAAAATATGGAAACGTCCAGAGCAATGCCTGCCTGAACATTAATGCAGACGACAGTCAACCCTGCAGGTTGTGCTGTTGTAGGAGGCTTATCCGGAAAGCAAGGTCCGACCCGTCGCGAAATGGAAATTACGATGAAACTCAAACGTGTTTTATTTGCAACAGTCAAAAAATGGTTCTCAGCACTATGGGACTCAACTTCTGAGGTCATCAGCCCCCTAGATTAGAACTACTTAAACCTAACTAACCTAAAGACATCACACACATCCATGCCCGAGGCAGGATTCGACCCTGCGACCGTGGCGGTCGCGCGGTTCCAGACTGGAGTGCCTAGAACCGCTCGGCCACTCCGGCCGGCTGGAACAGCCAGCTACAACTCCCAGCTACTTCTCTACACAGTCACAAACATCTGTCGTAGCATTGTGCTAATTTTCCAGTACCCTCGTCACAGAAGACATCCGCCTGTGCTTTCCGACAGTTATTTACGCTGGTCTGAGCTCGTTATCTGTGCCGCAGTTTAATGTTCATAGTCAGTGTTTCATGTGAGCCTAGATGAATATCAGAGGGAGCCCATACCTGGCTGTATGGTCATTGATCAAACACCTCCTATCGAAATAGTTTTAGCAGCATCCTTGTTGTCCTTGTAGTGCGCGACCGAGAATTGTCATGAAGACAGAAATCGTGACTTACATTATGTAAAGTTCCATGAAATCAGCCGAAATCTCTCAGCAAGCACCCATACTTGGCGGGAGGCGCTATTTTTAAGCATCACTATGTGATCAGAACCGGAAAAGGCGACGTGATGCGACCGACGGCCCTACTAGAGACATTGTCTATAATAGAAAACTTTATTCGGACATGTCCAAAAGAAGAGATACCGTCTTCATAAAGTCAAGGCTAACCGGCCCTTGACCTTCTTCTGCTGTGCTGGATGCACACGCATTGCCCGAACTCTTACGGAACTCGGTAAGATTGTCTGCCGCGAGTAATGAGTGTAATGGGCAGGGGCACTACGAATGTAGTGTGTGGACATTAAGCTAGGAATGTGCGTCTCACGGGGAGCGTGCAAGAGATAAATCCCTGTAGTTGCACTATTCTCTGCGCCCGCGGTGGCTCAGATGGACGCCGGCACGGTAGCTCAGCGTGTTCGGTCAGAGGGTTAGCAGCCCTTTGAAATACACTCCTGGAAATGGAAAAAAGAACACATTGACACCGGTGTGTCAGACCCACCATACTTGCTCCGGACACTGCGAGAGGGCTGTACAAGCAATGATCACACGCACGGCACAGCGGACACACCAGGAACCGCGGTGTTGGCCGTCGAATGGCGCTAGCTGCGCAGCATTTGTGCACCGCCGCCGTCAGTGTCAGCCAGTTTGCCGTGGCATACGGAGCTCCATCGCAGTCTTTAACACTGGTAGCATGCCGCGACAGCGTGGACGTGAACCGTATGTGCAGTTGACGGACTTTGAGCGAGGGCGTATAGTGGGCATGCGGGAGGCCGGGTGGACGTGCCGCCGAATTGCTCAACACGTGGGGCGTGAGGTCTCCACAGTACATCGATGTTGTCGCCAGTGGTCGGCGGAAGGTGCACGTGCCCGTCGACCTGGGACCGGACCGCAGCGACGCACGGATGCACGCCAAGACCGTAGGATCCTACGCAGTGCCATAGGGGACCGCACCGCCACTTCCCAGCAAATTAGGGACACTGTTGTTCCTGGGGTATCGGCGAGGACCATTCGCAACCGTCTCCATGAAGCTGGGCTACGGTTCCGCACACCGTTAGGCCGTCTTCCGCTCACGCCCCAACATCGTGCAGCCCGCCTCCAGTGGTGTCGCGACAGGCGTGAATGGAGGGACGAATGGAGTCGTGTCGTCTTCAGCGATGAGAGTCGCTTCTGCCTTGGTGACAATGATGGTCGTATGCGTGTTTGGCGCCGTGCAGGTGAGCGCCACAATCAGGACTGCATACGACCGAGGCACACAGGGCCAACACCCGGCATCATGGTGTGGGGAGCGATCTCCTACACTGACCGTACACCACTGGTGATCGTCGAGGGGACACTGAATAGTGCACGGTACATCCAAACCGTCATCGAACCCATCGTTCTACCATTCCTAGACCGGCAAGGGAACTTGCTGTTCCAACAGGACAATGCACGTCCGCATGTATCCCGTGCCACCCAACGTGCTCTAGAAGGTGTAAGTCAACTACCCTGGCCAGCAAGATCTCCGGATCTGTCCCCCATTGAGCATGTTTGGGACTGGATGAAGCGTCGTCTCACGCGGTCTGCACGTCCAGCACGAACGCTGGTCCAACTGAGGCGCCAGGTGGAAATGGCATGGCAAGCCGTTGCACAGGACTACATCCAGCATCTCTACGATCGTCTCCATGGGAGAATAGCAGCCTGCATTGCTGCGAAAGGTGGATATACACTGTACTAGTGCCGACATTGTGCATGCTCTGTTGCCTGTGTCTATGTGCCTGTGGTTCTGTCAATGTGATAATGTGATGTATCTGACCCCAGGAATGTGTCAATAAAGTTTCCCCTTCCTGGGACAATGAATTCACGGTGTTCGTATTTCAATTTCCAGGAGTGTAAATAAAAAAAAAAAAAACTGAGCTGATCGATCAACAACGAACAAAAACGGATGTCTTACGACGTCCGCCCCGAGCAGATGCAACGAACTAAAGTGAACAAAATGAGATTAAAAAAAGAAAAAAAAGAAAAGATGGATAGATAGTCTGCCATGTAAGCAGGAGATCCCGGGTTCGTGTTCGTTTTGGGGCATATATTTCAACTGTCCCCGTTGATGTATATCAACGCCTGTCGACAGCTTAGGGTCTTAATTTAATTATCATTTCACTGTCTAAAACATCTGTGCAAAGCTTCATGCGTTTCTATTTCACGACTGATCGGATCTTACTTTCCGAGTAACTATCATATTTGAATAAGAGTGGAATCTGTGCAATGTTATCAGGGCATTACAAGTGTTAGACGCGGTCAGAACAGTGTCCTGTGTAGCTGCAAGTTTATTACACAGGAGGTAAGTGGATTCCAACGTGAGCAAACCATTGGTGGTCGTATAATATGTGCTTCCGTAACCAAGGTTCCTGAAGTTCTAGATGTTTCAAGAGGCACTGTATCGAAGATTTCTGCCACGTAAAGGGAAATTGGAAAAACATCGTCCGCCAAGTCACAACGCGGACGCAAGTGTGTGTTGACCAATCCCGGCAGATGGTCACTGAAGAGGATTCTGGCGAAAAATATGAGGGCGACAGCTGCGAAAGTTGCTGCACAACAGAATCTCGCACTCGCGAACCCAGTGATCAGCGAAACAACACGAAGGAAGCTCCATACACAGCGCATTGTAGGGCAAGATGGAATTCCAAAAACACTCAGCAGCGACGCAAATGCTCTTAATACAAAAACGCGATGCCGAAGCCACAAAATCTGGACTGTGGAACAGTGAAACAAAGCCACTTGGTCGGACGAGTATTGTTTCACACTGTTTCCAACTATTTGCCGAGTTTACGTCCCAAGAGTGAAACATGTCGGGGGTTCAGTGATGATTTGGACAGCCACACTGTAGTATTTAATGGGCACCACGATTACTCTACAAGGTCGCATTAATACCAAGGGTTATGTGATCATTCTGGCTGATAAGCTCCGTCCTATGGTAATATGTTTGTACCCAAATGGCGATGCTGTCTCCCTACACAGGGCCCCTGTTCACAAGCTCGCATCGTCCAGGACTGGTTTCGTCGTCACGACGATGAGTCATCCATCCCCCCTGGTCACTACGGACAGCAGATCTCAATATTATTGAGCCTTTGTCATCGACATTGTGGAGAGCAGTTCGTGACTGTTATCCGCCTCCAATGTCCTTACCTAAACTTGCAATTACTTTGCAGGAGGAATGGTATACATTCCATTAAAAACCATACAGGACCTATATTTATCCACTTCGAGGAACCTTGAAGCTGTTTTGAATGCCAAAGATTTTCCTACACAGCACTATTCACGTTAATTTGTTGTGTCTGTGGTGTTTCCATATCTTTGTCCACTCTGGTCCACTCCACTTTCCAGTGTGTGGCGGAGGGTACCGCGTACCACGACCACTTATTTCCTTTCTTGTTCCACTCGCAAATAGAACGAAGGAAAACGACTATTTGTATGTCTCTATATGAGCCCTAATTTCTCGCTTCTTCGCGGTCCTTTCGCGCAAGGTACTGGAGGCACTCGGCTTCAGATGTCGATCTGACTGGTTTGATGCGGCCCGCCACGAATTCCTTTCATCTCAGAATAGTCGTATGCAATCTAAGTCCTCAGTTATTTGCTGGATTTATTTCAACCTATGTCTTACTCCTCAGTTTTCAGCCTCTACAGCTCCCTCTAGTACCATGAAAGTTATTCCGTGATGTCTGGACAAGTACCATCCTGTCCTTCCTTCTTGTCAGTTTTTTCGGTGTATTCCTTTCCTCGCCGATTCTGCAGTGAATCTTCTCATTCCTTACCTTGTCAGTCCATCTAATTTTCAACATTCTTCTGTAGCACCACATCTGAAATGTTTCGGTACTCTTCTGCTCGCATTTTCCCACAGTCCATATTTCACTATCATACAGTGCTGTGCTCCAAACGTACAGTCTCAGAAATTTCTTACTCAAATTAAGGCCTGTGTTTGACGCTAGTAGACTTCTCTTGACCAGAAATGCCCTTTTTGCCAGCGCTGGTATGCTTTTGATGTCCGCCTTCCTCCGTCCGTCGTGGGTCATATAGCTGCTTAGACAGCAGAATTCCTTAACTTCGTCTGCTCCGTGGTTCCTAATCCAAATGTTAAGTTTCTCGCCATCCTCATTTCTACTACTTTTCATTACTTTGTCTTTCTTTGATTTACTCTCAATCCGTTCTCTGCCCTCATTAGACTGTTCATACCATTCATTCTTCCCTTTCACTGAGGATAGCAATGTCATCAGCCAATCTTATCATTGACGTTTTTTCACCTCCAATTTTAACTACATTCTTGAACCTTTCTATTATTTCCAGTATTGTTTCTTCAATATATAGACCGAGCTGTAGGGACGAAAGACTACATCCCTGTCTTACACCCTTTTTAATCCGAGTACATCGTTCTTATTCTTCCAGTCCTATTGTTCCCTCTTGGCTCTTGTATGTATTGCATATTATCCGTCTTTCGCTATATCTTATCCCCATATTTCCCATAATACCTAATATCTTGCATCATTTGACATTGTGGAACGCTTTTTCCAGGTTGAAAAATCCTGTAAATTTGTCTAGATTTTTCCTTAATCTTGCTTCTGTTGTCAACCTCAGCGCCAGAATTGCCTCTCTGGTGCCTTTATCTTTCCTGTAGTCAAACTGATCGTCATCTAACAGATTCTCGATGTTCTTTTCCATTCTTTTGTATATTATTCTTCTCAGCAAATTGGATGCATGAGATGTTAAGCTGATTGTGCGATAATCCTCGTACTTGCCGGCTCTTGCAGCTCCATAATTGTGTGGATGATATTTTTCCGATAGTCAGATGATAAATCGCCAAACTCACCCATTTTACACACCAACATGAACAGTCGTTTTGTTGGCACGTCCCACAATGATTTTAGATATTCTGATGGAATGTTATCTATCCCTTCTGCCTTATTCGGACTTAAGTCTCGCAAAGCTCTTTTAACTGCATAAAAAACTTCCTCGTCTCCAAACGTAAACCGCCCGGTTTTGGTTTCGATGGACACACCACCTCCATTACGTCCCACAGTGAATATTTTGTTATTGTTAAACGGAGTTATACCCTTACGAGAAAGTTGCGAGAAAAACGTCGATTCTTCACTGTCGAACCCGGCGTTATAGTATCGTTCTCCGATCTGTTAACGAAATGTGTTATGTAGATGGGTTTTATAAGTACCTTTCCGATGTCATGTTGCATCTGAGTCATATGCAGGAGCATAAACTGAAAGAGGTATGGAACGTTGTTGCTCTCTTCAAAAACGCCAAAAAACGCCAACAGTGCTTGCAGCTTAAGGTTGTTATGTGTCGAAAGTATCAGGATAATAATATTGCACAAAATTAAAGAACCGAAGATGTTATGTCTCTGGGGAACGTGGCCCCTGAAATACAATGAAAAAGACACCGTGTGGACCACTTTGTTTTACTTGGAATACCGGTTTTGCCTCGTAATACAGGTCACCTTCAAATTCACATAACTACGAATATTACCGCGAAGAACAACTTGTCAGCATTCGAGGATTCACAGATATCTCTGTTTTTCATTATAATTCATTACTGCGGAAAAATTTGAAACTTCAGACGGCGACGAAAATTGTGCTGGTCGAACAACTCTTCCCCTTTAAACTTGCCATTGGTTCCCCTCCACCGATTTTAAGCATCTCATTGGGTCTTCTCAAAAGCTGTGAATTTAGTATCTTTGGACGTACGGTTGCTGCGAGGAGTCTGATTTCAGCGCAATCTCAGGATTGTAACAGAATGAAACGATTTTACTCCGCACAGAGGTTGTACTGTGTTAATCACCTGCGAGAAGCTCTACTCTGCGCGCCAAACTGGGGACGAAGGCTGGATACCTAACTTTGGTGCACAGTGCTTCTACTACTCAGTGATTTACCACCAGGAGGAGGTTCTTACTCATTGGTCTGATGATGACCACAGTAGTGGTCTAAACCGGTCATCGTAATTAATAAATTGTGATCAAGACTGTTTTTTATAGTAAATATTTGTAACACATTGATCACTGTTCACTCCCACTATGAATTCTAAAGCAATTACACTCTCCACTTTTTTTGCAATGTTTTGAAAACATAAAACTATAAGTTTAACTCTTCTATTCACTTTTCTCAAAAAATTTGACTAAATAAATGAGATAAATATAATCTTTAAACCAATAAAGAAAATAAAAAAATTCAAAGACAAAGTAATAAGCTCTTTCAAGCTAAATATATCAATTTATCATAACGGAACCGAGGCAAAGAACCTCGAACTCAAACCCAAAAGACATAATAGTAAGCTTAATAAAAAACAAAAGAATAAAAATCAACACCTGTAAGATGTCCGGCAAATCCAACACCTTCCATCAAAAACCCTGACATGATAAGCAAATCCAGTAATATGTCACATACCTCTGAATAAATTGTGACATTAAATTAACCAAAGTAATACGAGTAACGAGTGAGCAAATGGAATACTACAGACTAACACAAGAATGCCTAAATGCATGTCATACCTTCCCACCGTGAGACAAACGCAATTCCGAGGGGAGAAACGAGAACAGAAGCCGAGAGCAGAACCGTGTTAAGCTAGAAGGCCCAACGATAAGGGATGGACTGGACACCCAAGTCGCCAGCTAACCACTAGGACCACCCCAGCTGCAAGTTTTGGCGTGAGACTTTTTCGCGTCTCTGTTACGTCAAGACCACCCCCCAGCCCATGTTAAAAGCTAGAGCCTCCAGAAGAACAGTATAGATCTTACGATAACACAAAAAGGGCCACCACCCCCCCCCCCCCAGCTGCAAGTTTTAGCGTGAGACTTTTTCGCGTCTCTGTTACATTGCAAACTTTAAAAACATTGCCCCACCACGAAAAGTTTAACGTTTCTCAGTGGATAGACAGAATTTTTGCAGGCAGAGCTTAAGGTTAACATTGAGACCCTGATTGGTCAGATGAAAACACAGCCAGATAGTTTTTTAAACCAACTTCGGTAAATTGTAGTAAGGAGAAGTTGGAGAGAGTTGCTTCCGAGACAGCGAGGTGAGCGAAGCTGCGCTGCCCGCTGCCCCCTGACAAACACCGACAAAGTAATGAACGCACGCGATGCCGCATAACAGCGCATAAAGCTTCACTCAGCACTGCAGAAGTCTCATCTGTTACACCCCCTTTTTGCGTAATATTAGTGTCGATCGTCAATTAAAGCTCATGGTGTTCACATTTGCCACTTGAAGTAAAAATCTGAAACGCGATGATTTTTCTGTTATATAGTTACTGAGAAGCCACATCAGCCACTGTAATTTACGACAAGTTAGATAAGTAATTACAGATAATTGAGGGTCACTGTAGACCATTTTGATAGTTTTCTCTTTTGTGAAACTTAATTTGAACCTAGATTATAGATATGATATGGCATAGGCCATCCTTCAATCCATTGTAGAAGTTGGAAACCCACTCAGGGAATATTCGTTCACATTTTTGTTGAACGCAGTTGGTTTTTACAATCCTGTATTAAAACATTTCCTTTTATCAACAGTGCAATTTATAAACAATGTTTTGTGAGTAGAATAAAATTTCCAATGGTAAACTTAACTGCTTTTTCGACGTTATTTTACCAGATAACTAAAAATGGGAAAGCCTTGAACCCCTTCCACTAAATTTAGTTAGTATTAAGATTCTTCTACAGGAAGTGCAGTGGAGCTGACGCTGAAATCATTAAGTATTTGGTTATATCATCGCTAGTCTCACTGAACTCTTCTGAATTCTACATGTCATGTGTGGTCTGGCGTCTCCTTACCTGCAACAGGTCCCATGTTCAAACTAGTCAATTCCCTAAAAAACACGCTCAGAGCGACGTTGCGCGAAAGTGGTAGGGAGACACGATATAGAACAAACAGACACCACGCAGAATGTTAGAAAATGGCGACCCTGCCAGGATGGTAAAATACCATGATTGAAGGTCGACCACATGCCTAACTAGGTCAGAAAAATATCCTGTTGAAAAATTTTCATAGTAAAATTTTTTTTTCTAAAGTTATACATAGTCGAAAACAGTAGCTGCAGCGATAGATAATAAGAAAGAATTCAATTAAAGTGAGAAATTCTGGCAGAGACAATAGCATAATTAAGTTATGAATTTTAAAAATTGAAGGGCTCGGAGAGATATAGTCATAAGCCACAACTTTCACGAAATTGAGTTTTTCATGTTGCGGCATTCTTAACAATGTCTTCTTCACAATGAGTGGAAAAAGTTCCGTGTTACTGCAACAGATGGCAGACTATGACGGAGTGCAGTTCTATGCTGTGCCATTTGGTGGTAGTTTCAGAAGATACATAGTCACAAGCCACGGCAAAATGGCAGGTGGGTCAGGAACGTCTGAAGCGTCTTCGTGTCTTCAACGAATATTTGACACAGACAGTACTGGAAGTGAAGAGCTTTACCCTTTGGATCCTGACAGTGATGAATCTTGGCATCCATTCAACAGCAGTTCCAGCTCAGATGATGTTTCGGTAACGAAATAAAACGGTTAATTTCTGGTAATTAATTTCCTGTGGCTTGTGACTTTGTTTCTCTCAACATTGGCAACGCATTTGACAGCCCTCTTGTGTGTTAATGATGAAACTTGATGGGCACATTTATATTACTGCTTAATGGTGCAATAATGTAGTTTGAAAGGCAAAAGATGTGTAAAAAATATTGTCTCATTAATGTGATTTTAGCGAAATTTAATGTTTTGTGTGGCTTATGACTATATCTCACGCAAATTCTTAGACCATTTTGCTCTTCATATTATACCTTGAAATAAGTAGAATAAATGAAGAATCACCCGAAGAACCAAAGCCTTCACGGAAAAGAAAGTGAAATATTGATCAGTGGAAGAAAAATAAAGTAGAACGTCGACGAAATGCTGGTCAGCAGTATAAGTCTTTAAAAACCCACAAGACTGTTCAGGCTGGTACTATAGGAAGTCCCTGTACTTGTTCAAATAAATGCTTCACAAAACTGCTTGCAGAGGATCAAAACATTTTTCATTCATTTTGGGACAAAAGAAACTTTAATGCCCCAAATACTTACCTGATGACCTGTATGAAAATGGAACCGAAAAAGCGGAGGTTTGTTTACTATTTGAATACAAATGGTTTAATATTTTGTACATTTATTTCATTTTGTTATATTTGTCATAATTTCTTTCAAAGCTATTCAAAAAAGACTTCCAAGAAAATATCATCCAGGGATGTTTCATTTTCTTATAATGTGGGGGTATGCGGAATAGAAGTCATGATCTGCAAGAAAGCTTTCCTAAGGGTTCATGGCTTACAGATACATGCACGAAAAGTGAGGAATTTGCAACATCAAATGAAGCAGGGATTTGCAGTGCCAAAAGAAGATGGGACAGGTTTGTATGTTACTCTGTGCTATAAGTTAGGGATGTACTCAGACTGAGTACTATACAAATATTTCTATTAGGAAGAGGATATAAGCTTATCTTTTTTTCTTTCAGGAGAACATGGAAACTACCCATATAAATTTCAAGACGAAGCTGTACAAAGTGTTAGAGAACTTCTCAACGCCATACCGAAATATAACAGTCATTACAGTAGGCAACAGAACCCCAATAAAGTGTATTTGTATTGTGATCTCACAATTGCTTCCTTTTTTCGAGATAAATACTCACAATACTGCAAAGAAAAGCAGGTTCCTGCAGTATCTGAAAGTAAATTCAGAGAAATTTTCGTATCTGAATTTAACGTAGGCTTCAAACTACCAAAAAGTGACACCTGTTCAAAATGTGATGGATTTCTAATTGCAATAAATAACCCAGAATTATGTGCAGAAGAAGTCACAGAAAAGAAACAACAATATGAACTGCATCTCAAAAAGGCTGACAGAGGACGAAATATGATTGCGTCTTTTACTGCTCTGACTAAAGAAAATTCGAAAGAGCATCATGTGATAGCAATGGACATGCAGCAAACATTCCCCACACATAAACTAACAGTAGGTCCAGCATTTTACAAGAGGAAAATATGGACATACAACTATGGTATCCACGACTGTGGATCAAATAAGGATTATATGTTTCTGTGGAGCGAGGAAGATGGAGGACGGGGTTCAGATGAGGTTGGGAGCTGCTTATTGAAGTACTTGGAGATAACTAATCCCCAGACAAAACATCTCCACATAATCATAGACAACTGCAAGGGTCAGACAAAGAATTGGACTATTATTGGTTTGGAAAGGTTCCTTGTTGCTACCAAAAGATTTGATTCTGTCCAGCATTACTTCCCTGTGGTAGGTCACACCATGCTACCTTGCGATCGTGATTTTGGTTGCATTGAACGGTATGCAAGAAAAAGACGTCCAATAGTGTACACTCCAGATGAATGGGCAGAAGTAATAAAATCTGCGAGTCCAAAACATTTCATTGTAACTAAAATGGAAAGAGAAGACTTCAGAAGTTTGAAAAGCCTGAAGACATTGACCTCAAAACGTACAGAATCCACCTCTGGAAATCCCCAGCATTTCAGTGAAGCTACTCAATTTAAGTTTGAGTCTGAAGATCCCTTCAAGCTAAGTGTAAAGCACTCTTATTCAGACATAGGATCTTTCATGTCAGTGGATATTCGTGTCAAAAAGAAAGGAAGGCTAGTTGAACCAAATCCATATCAGCTGGCAATAAAGTACAGAAAGCCACTACCAATTAACCAGAAAAAAACTGATGATGTACTGTCTGTTATGCCATACATACCTGCAGCAAATCAAGATTTCTTTCGGGCATGTAATGGAAATAACGTGTACAATAATGAGGTAGAGGAACTTCCTTGAAGTAACTGTATACATGAAAAAGTAATTTATACATCTCAGATACCTGATATGTATATATTAATGTGTAAAAATTATATATTCTGCTTGCTGTGGAAGAGTAGTTAAAATAAATCCTAACAAATTCATACATTATGTTTTAAACAATTTTTTGGGAGATATAGTCATAAGCCACCGTTGACTAAATCTTAATTAGAATCATTCTAAAATTAATATTTTACAGCATGCAGAGAGTTGACTATTTAACAACATGCTTCGCAAGTATTAAGCAAGTGTTTGCAGTAGAAATAAGGTTTCTATTTTGTATTAAACATTTTCAGACCTCTATGGAACTTTAAACTCGCTTTATCTCAAAACTAGTTCGATGTGGCTTATGACTATATCTCTCCGACCCCTTCAATTGTTAGAATTAAGTTTTCTCTCCAATGCAAGCGCACAGGTGGCGGATACATCGTTGACAAGTTGGTTCTCACCCAACAAGTAAGTGAATGGTTTGTCAAGTCGAGTGTACAAAAAGTTTATGAAACGCGTGAGATCGTATGAGCGCATGTTGACCGAAGTAGGGTCGTGATTTGCTTTTAAAACAGAAAGTAAGGGATTCGGAAAGATTATCAATGGCAGATCGAGACCTTGAGCGAATTGAGGTAGAGACCCAGCATGAAAATGGACAGAGAGTAGAGGACAGTACAACAGACGATGCAGTATCGCGAGTAATAGGATATATAACGCACCATAACGAGGATAATGTACGTCAAGGCATAGAAAACGTAAGTCAGCATACGACAGAGGAGCAGGAAAGTAGAGAGACAGTCGATGAGGATTCTAACTTGCGCCTTGAATACGCAGAACCCATAATACAAGTAATCACAGCTCCCTCACCACAGTGTACAAAGAATGCGAGCAGAAACGTGTCACAGCACAGTTCAATGCAATCGGTTGCAAACCAACAATTGGGCGAAAACACAGAGCGTAGGACGTCGGAAGAAAACGCAATAGGATGCACGAATCTGGCAGAATTATTACAATTAATGACGGAAACCATGACAAGACAAAATAAAGAAATTGCGAACCAAATTAAAATTCAGAATGCAGAAACGACGAAATAAATTGCAGAAACCACGAGACAAATGCGTTAGATTAAAGAACAAAACAAAAAAATTCAGTTACACCTAAGTCATATTGAAGACGAGGCAAAATAATCTCAATTAGTGATAGGAAACTTAGTAACAGGTCACAATCAATTGAGAACAGATATTGACAAGGTACAAGCGGACGTACAAACATTGCGTAATGACATTCAGGACGAGATCAAAACATTACGTAACAACACCCAGGGAGAAGTCAAGAAACTAGAGAAACAGATAAACGAAATTACTAGACAAGCAGCAGGTACAGCGCGTGAAGTTGTTGAAAACAGTGTGTTACACAAACGTATCACAAAAGCAGCGCTGAAAAGATATGATAACCGCATAGTCAAAATAGAAGCGCAAACCAAGCGACAATTTCAGAAATTGCGAACAGAATTGTTGCAAACCATTGAAGAGCGTAGTGAACAGGATCGAACAAGCACAGAGTCTGCAACCACATCCGTATCTGTAACAGCACCGGGAAAACAAGCAATTAACGAAGATATTACGCATTTGCGATTTCAATCACAGGCAGAAAGTAACATACGTGACAATGGAAAGCCAGGTCGCGAAGAGTACAGTGCAATGTATTCAGCTACACGGTCACAACCGATGGAAGAAAATTATTGCGTACCACTCCAACAATACTACGCAAGGGTAGGCGAAAGTTATAGTGGACAATATCCAATGGATCTACCACAACCGGAAGAAACGACGGGAGAAATGATCAGAAACAAAAGTGGCGAAGAATTGCGAATTTCATATGGAACTATGACGAAGTACGACAACGATCATTTCCTCACAGTCAGAAAATTTCAACACTTTCGAGAAGGAAACTCATTATATCCACGAACTTTTATTGATCAATTCCGAGTAGGATTACCAGAACACTGGACGCTAGCACACAAATTAGACTTTATATGTGCACACATGTCAGGAACAGTCGCAGAAACCACGCAGAATATTGCAGCGACATGCCGATCTTACGAAGATTTCAGAGAGAAGTTTCTCTCACGATATTGGTCCAGCGAAGCACAGAACAGAGTGAAGTACGAATTATTACAGAACCCATATTTTGAAAATTCAGGAGAGAAGAGTCCCGTGAAATTTTTCGAATTAATGGCAAAGAAAAATCAATGCTTAGATGTACCATACAGTGACGGAGAGCTGATTAAATTATGCGCGATGAAGCTACCATTGAAATACCAGCAATCATTAGTAGGTCGCGGAGGCAATGACGTCGAAACATTTAAAGGTATGCTAAGGGTACTAGAGTTCATATTTTAGGAAGATGACGCAAGAAAAAGACGAAGCGCACGTGAAAACGAATGCAAAAAGCAGTGGAATCCACAAGACACAGTACGAAGAAACAATAATTACGAACCATGTGATAACTTCGCACCAAGAAACGACAATAGATTTCAACAAAGAACCGGTTATGGATTTAGAAGAGAATATGGCAATAACTATAATTCACCCAGGAACGGCAACAACTATTACAGAGGGAATAACGACAACCGGAACGGGTACTGGAGAACCAATAGACCGGCAAATTATCAACAAAGAAACGACTATGAACAAGCTGAACAAGAAAAGAGAATACAGACAGAAGAGGTGGAGGTAAGACCACCAAACCCCGATAAACGTTCGAATTGACAGCTAAGCGCCCATGCCAAACAGAATGACGCACCGACCCAGGACAATTGCATCACCTTGAACAGAGAAGTAAAAATCTTATCACGAGAAGAGAAGGAAGAAACGAATCCGCAGGGACCAGATGAAAACGATGACAAGAAAATAACAATATCGTGTTGGGACGAAATTAATTGGGAGAAAACTGACGAGGAAGATGAATTACCAGAGGCATGCACAACGAATGTAGGAGGAAAGGACGAAGTAATGAGTATTGCAGAGCTATTTGAGATGGAAACCAGGGAAAGCGAATTCAGTGAGGATAATGCGCAGTCGACAGAAGTTGAAAATAAGTTACGAGGGGGCACACAACCCAACGTATATAATGAAGGAAGTTATGAAGCGATAATTAGAGCATTTAGATGCGATTATGTGGAAGTAGCGACGAAGAAGGAGATGATAGACGAGGATGAGCAAAAAGTAGAGGATGTTGAAGAAAGCGTAAATGAAGGAAGAAATAGAAAAGAGGAAATAAAAGAGAGAGAAGTAGCAGTCGAAGCTTATCCTACAGAAAGTTCGAATTCACAAGGGAAATTCCTAAAAAGACTCATGTATGATTCAGTGGAGGATTCGTTGATGCAAGAAGAAGAAGAACGGAACCAACCCATTCAAATTCAACCAATTGTGAAGGCCATGGTAAAGCATATCCCAGTCAACATTGTAATTGATAGCGGAAGTGAACTGACTACGATCTCAGAAAATTAATTCATGCAGTGTAATGCCAATGAGGAATTGCCAGTTCTGAAAACACGTAAGATTAAAATAAGAGGTCCTATTAGAAACAATGCTGCAGAAGTTACGAGACAAACAAGGTTAACTCTTTCGTGTCAAGGTCAAAAGATCGAAGCCAACTTCATGATTATACCTAAACTGACTGTAGATTTGATTATAGGTGCAGATTTTTTAAATGAGAGATGAGCGATAATAGATATGGAGAAAGGTAGCGTAACATTCGGGAATGTCACACTTCTCTTTGAGCAAAAGCTAAAATTAGAAGAAATACCAGTCATAAACAAACAGTTAAGAATGACATGAGATAAAGAGGATGAAGAATTAGAATGGTATGCACAAAAGGGGGAATCGCCTCAACTTATGTTAAAAGTCCATAAAGAAATCGACGAAAAATTGCAAGAAGTTCAAGGTATTTCGGAACACAGTAAAAGAGAATTAGAGGGTATTTTACGAGATAAAGCAGAGGTATTTTTACCTAAGACTGGCAGTATTAAACACTTTCAGTACAAGTTTGAAGTAAAACAGGCAGAACCTTAGAACTTCACCATGTGAGCCATATCAAAAAGTTTGAAGATTAATTTTATTACTCGTAAATAATCAGCACAATATTTCAAGATTATGTTGCAGATAAGATCGTCAGGAGAAAGAAGAATGAAGAGAGAGGAAGGTGGGAAAAGAAAGTAGTTTCAATAAAAACAAAAACAAAAATAACACCAATAGTACCATAGATTAAGGTGAAGGGATAAAGCGTAGATAGTCTAACAGCATGAAATACTAAAATGCTATACACCACGACACTAGACAAAAAATAAAAAAATAAAAAAACGAATTTGACGATTTTTGTAGATGTTAAGACTCAAAATATCTTAGAATTGTAACATGGAAAGGGCGCCGAAATTTGTAAAGCTTTTAAGAAGGTGTAAAACAATGTAGGTACTAGACATATGTTAGATGATTATGAGTAAAACTTTTTGTAAGAACCATTGTAAAAACTCCAGCAAGGACGAGATGCAACGACCCACAAGTTGCAAGGAGAGAAGTATCAAGAAAGAAAAGGATGTAATTAGCAAGACACGTTTCCTACAAGGCAGAAGTGTCGAGAGAAAGGAAAGGACAGCGAGACCAACAGAAGGTATCAAAAGTGAGCAATAAATTTTCCCACTAGGCGGAACCCTGCTTGGATGGAACACGGAGCCGCACAGTGGCAGACCCCTGCCGAGACGTGATGGGACGCCGAACGCCGGAAGGGTCTCCGAGCACCCCGAATGAACGGAGCTAGCAGAAAACGGCCCGACGAGAAGACGGCTCGGGCAAGCCACCACTGGCAAAAAAATATGTGTAAAAGTCACACTACCGCTATTAAACAGCACTCTGATGCACAAAACTGAAGAAAACGTCCAGAAAGTAGAAATGACATGTACAAACCATTTATCAAACTGTTACTAGGAGGAGAACTTCAAAGCGACTAGTTATCAATAAATATTTCCATATTCTGCCCAGAGAAGAACCTAGAAGCAAGTAAGAAGCAGAGAAAAAGCAGGAAGAACACAAGTTGAAGATTCGCAAGATTGAGACCAAGAAAGAAGATGGGTGAAGAATAGACGACATACCTTCCCAAATCCCTATCCTATTGTAAACTAGTCGTCTGTGAAGTATTACAACGAAAAACGACCGCTTTCAGCGACACATAACGATGACTTTCACGCATACAAAGCCAGTGAACTACGAGCTTCTGCACTCACAGCTCCATTCCATTATGGGACCTCCACAACAGCAGCACACACTTACAAAGCCAACAAGGAATGACGAACGAAGCTGTACATCAAATACTTGCCCACATCCATATCGCTCAAGTCCATCACCTTCATGCAAAAACATTCGCCAACCTCATACTTAAACATTCATAGGATTGTGTGTATACGTGAAATCAAATTATGTGATGTAGGAATTGTGCAAAAGAAATGTGTGAAAAACTAAATAAGTTAAGCACACCAGACAGCTAATAAACTACAAAATAACAGTCATTGACTATGGACTTAACTAAAAAATAGACTATCTATAAAAATAAGTCATTAGTTCTGAAATGGACAGTATATAAAGAAAAAAATTAAGGCATAATGAACACTAAAACTATATGCCACTTATTTTCTCCTCACAAAAATAAAAGAATAACTATATTTTACTTATTTTCTCCTTATAAAAACAAAGAATAAAAAATTATCTTGTTGGATGTTTTCCCTTTTTTTTAACATTTGTATCATTTGTTAGGATAATATCTCAATACTTGTGTATGTATATTTCTTTGTCAAAGCAATTCTTATTTGTTAGTGTAACAATGTTGAAATGAGTGTCTAGAAACAAAAGCATTTTACTTGTACATGATATTTAGAAAATGTGTTAGGAATAGATTTTACTTAATTACTACATTTATAAAAATATATATTTCTAAGAAAATCGATGTGAAAGACTCCTCACTTTCGATAACAAACTTCTTAAAAAACAAACTTCACACTTAAATAAAGAAAGAAAATAATTAAAAATTAATAATAGCATAAAAATAATCTTCTCTTGTCATTTTTGAGAATAATGTGGAAGAATATAAAAATATAAATTAGTAATACAAACTAGCATAGAACAGAATAACGTGGCTGAACAGTAGGCAACAAAATTTAGATAACGGAATAATTTTTGACTGGCTTAGACAATGATTCAACCATTGCCTAAATTCAGTGCAAAAATTAAGTTCGAAGGGTGGTGATATGTAAGGTGTCAGGCAAATCCAACACCTTCCATGAAAACCCTGACATGATAAGCAAATCCAGTAATATGTCACATAGCTCCGAATAAATCGTGACATTAAATTAACCAAAGTAATATGAATAACGAGTGAGCAAATGGAATACCACATACTAACACAAGAATGAACAAATGCATGTCATACCTTCCCACCGTGAGACAGACGCAGTTCCGAGTGGAGAAACGAGAACAGAAGCCGAGAGCAGAACCGTGTTAAGCTAGAAGGCCCTACGATAAGGGACAGACTGGTCACCCACGTCGCCAGCTAACCATTAGGACCACCCCAGCTGCAAGTTTTAGCGTGAGACTTTTTCGCGTCTCTGTTACGTCAAGACCACCCCCCCAGCCCATGTTAAAAGCTACAGCCCTCCAGAAGAACAGTATAGATCTTACGATAACACAAAAAGGGCCATCCCCCACCTGCAAGTTTTAGCATGAGACTTTTTCGCGACTCTGTTACGTTAGGATCACCCCCCCCCCCAGCTCATGTTAAAAGATAGAGCCCTCCAGGAGAACAGCATAGATCTTACGATAACACTAAAGGACCACACCAGCTGCAAGTTTTAGCGTGAGACTTTTTCGCGTCTCTGTTACATTGCAAACTTTAAAAACATTGCCCCACCACGAAAAGTTTAACGTTTCTCATTGGATAGACAGAATTTTTGTAGGCGGAGCTTAAGGTTAACATTGAGACCCTGATTGGTCAGAAGAAAACACAGCCAGATAGTTTTTTTAAACCAATTTCGGTAAATTGTAGTAAGGAGAAGTTGGAGAGAGTTGCTTCCGAGACGGCGAGGTGAGCGGAGCTGCGCTGTCCACCGCCCCCTGACAAACACCGACGAGGTAATGAACGCACGCGATGCCGCATAACAGCGCATAAAGCTTCACTCAGCACTGCAGAAGTCTCATCTGTTACACTCCCTTTTTGCGTAATACTAGTGTCGATCGTCAATTAAAGCTCATGGTGTTCACATTTGCCACTTGAAGTAAATATATGAAACTCGATGTTTTTTCTGCTATATAGTCATTGAGAAGCCACATCAGCCACTGTAATTTACGACAAGTTAGATAAGTAATTACAGATAATTGAGGGTCACTGTAGACCATTTTGATAGTTTTCTCTTTTGTGAAACTTAATTTAAACCTAGATTATAGATGTGATATGGCATAGGTCATCCTTCAATCCATTGTAGAAGTTGGAAACCCACTCAGGGAATATTCGTTCACATTTTTGTTGAACGCAGTTGGTTTTTACAATCCTGTATTAAAACATTTCCTTTTATCAATAGTGCAATATATAAACAATGTTTTGTGAGTAGAATAAAATTTCCAATGGTAAACTTAAATGCTTTTTCGACGTTATTTTACCAACTAACTAAAAATAGGAAAGCCTTGAACCCCTTCCACCAAATTTAATTAATATCAAGATTCTTTTACAGGGAGTGCAGTGGAGCTGACGCTGAAATCATTAAGTATTTGGTTATATCATCGCTAGTCTCACTGAACTCTTCTGAATTCTACATGTCATGTGTGGTCTGGTGGTTCCTTACCAGCAACAGGTCCCAGGTTCAAACTAGTCAATTCCCTAAAAAACACGCTCAGAGCGTCGTTGCGCGAATGTGGTAGGGAGACACGATATAGAACAAACAGACACCACGCAGAATGTTAGACACCTAAAAAAAATTAAAGCCAAGAATATTCTCATAAAAACAATTCTAGTATATTCAGCCAAAAAGTCGAAATTATTTGGGGAGCAGATTTGCTTTCTCGCTCCATCGTGAGAAAAACGATGTTCCTAAGCTTACATATACTCCGTCAAAACAGCTTGGCGTAGAAAACTTCGAACCAGATTGTAGCCATAACGATACACAGCTTATGGCTTTCCATGATCTTAAGAAAAAAGTGATGAGATGGCTGTCTCTACTGCCAGCGCGTGGACCATCAGGCTATTTTATTTTTATTGTAATAATAAAAATTATTAAAATTATTTTTATAGCGAGAAATATCTGGAAATAGTAGGAAGAATTGAGGGTCCAAAGTAATTAAGTTGATGCCCAGTACTAATGTGCAGCCCGAAGCGAGGGTACCGTATTAAGCGCATACTTGATGTGGACACCCCAAAGTACATCCTCAAAAAGACACTAATAAGTAAACTAGTTCCTATGAAGCACAGCTGGTAACTGTCATATATCACTGATACTTACAGCCACATGACTGTCTACAGCTGGCAGAAAGTACGTCATAATACACTTGCGAGGTGGAGGGATGGAGAAGAGTTTGTACCTCTTTAATTCAGACGAATTTTGCATGAGAACGAGACATGCACTCGATCCCCTTCTTATCTACCAGCTAATTAATTACGAACACAACAGTAACGGAAGGAAATGATGGTGGGCCCTGTTAGTTGGTAAAATAAGGAGTGCACACTCACAATAATTTAATAAAAATTGTAATCTACTCAAAAAAAGAGAACTTTATCATAGTAAACAACAGGAAATGGGATTCTGCCTATATTACGAAATGATATGCGGATTAAATATTACAATGACATCAGGACATAAATGCACATGATTGTCGACACACACACAGTAAACTAAAGGATAGGGTATACTGAAATATTATGAGAATAAGAGTTGGCTCGAGAACAAGGGGCTCCTACTCTCTGTGATGCAATAGATTGCCGATAATGACTGGAGGTCCCAATGAAACGAATAGCCATCTCCCGACTATATAGCAGTATCGCAATTAGTAGTGAGAGCTCAAATGGGATAACATGGAGAAACAAGCAAGGTGGTCTTCAGTATTCAGTATAAAATTGATAAGGTCCTACAATGCCGGAGCCGCAAAATACTGTACCAGTTCTGAAATCTGCAGCAGGTCGGCGGTAGGCAGCGTCCTGATGACGTAGGCGCCTACTTCTGCCGTGCAGCGACTCTGTGTCAGCCCCTGGCCTTGAAGGCTATCCGAGAATTCTAAGTTCTTCCGAAAAAGAGCGACCAAGTCGCAAGACCATCCGACTCCGACGAAGATCAGATCCAGAATTCCTCTGACCGCGCAACGCAAGAGCGAAGCCAACATTGCTCTACTCCCTTCTCTCCTCGAAAACAGCGAATCAGCATTCAGTTGTGATTCCAAAATTTCCCCACACTGTCTCAGAACATCATTCGCGCCAATAGCGACCGTTCCCTCCATTTTAGAGTAGGGCTTTATGACGTCAACTAGCCTCAGTTTAAGTTGACCAATCATGCCTCTGCTATTCAGCTGAGGGCACTGAACTTGCTGTTTGACCGGCTGCAAAAGCAACCTGCCTAGACCACCGGCCATCCGGAGCCAGACAATCGCACCCAGCAGGGCACGGTCCACAAGTATTCTCAAAATCATGAGGATAATGCAGTCAGTCAGTGCCAGGAATCTTCGTTCCGGACGCGCCGGAACGGTAAACACATAAACTGCGGCGACACTCAGTCGTCTCGCAGGTCGTTTCGCCCTGCATACAACAGGCGAAACTCGACCGACGCTGATAGCTACGCCAGGCACTTAAGCCTATCGTACAAACCCCTCAAAATTCAGGGAAGTGCAGCTCCCAACCGGAAACGCAGTGTATAGCGTCCTACGATACTCGCCTCTCCCAGGCCACCCACGGAAGTAAAACAACATGTTTAGGAATCAAGTGAAAAGTATTTTTTTAGCTCTCAGTACAAATACTCCCATTACAATAACGTTATTCGGTCTGTTACTACCGTGCAGTAACATAGAACATTAATAAAATTGATAAAAATGAGAGGAGACATGCAAAAGATGGCATGGAACCTCTCACACTCCCTGAAGGAGAGGAGGAAACAAAATGAAACGTCACACACTGAGAGCATATGTGACGTTATTTTAAATATCACGCAATCGACTCTACAAAGAAATTGGCAGTATAAGCCTAGTTGTTAATGTACCCCCTCTAGCTAGGACGCATGCACTGATTCGGTTGCAGGGAGGGAGGGGGGTGGGTGGCTGCCATGGAGCCGTTGTATCTTCTCCTAAAGCAAGCTGGTCCATAACTGTTGTAAATGGTCCTTGTCCTGGATACTGCCATTGGGACAGAGCTGGTCCCAGCACTTGGATATACTGGGAAGCTGTTGAAGTCCAAACGGGCCCTAGTATCATGCATACTAGCACTGGGACGGATTTGGCGTCCAAACTGGCGCCTATATCCTGTATACTGACACAGGGATACAGTTGAGGTCTGAACTGCCCCAGTATCTTGGATACTGGCACTGGTGAACAGTTGAAATCCTGTCTGGTTCCACACATGTTCTAACGGTGGGAGATCTGAGGATCTGGCTGGCCGTGGGAGTACCGCAACATCACGCATATGGTTCATCGAGAAAAGTACCATCTACTGAAGAGCATTTTCTTTTGAAAAATGGCACCACAATACTGTCGCAAGAGAGGTAAAACATTAGGTCGCAAGGTGTTCGTTCCGTCAGTGTACCTTCAGTCACTAGAAGTCGTGATGTGAAGTCGTACCCGGCGGTTCGTCACACTATGACACCTCTTTGCCACTCCAAAACATTGGAAGAATGAGGCCTCTCCCCAGGCCGCCGACAATGTCATTCGGGCCAGTGCAGAATCGCGATTCATCGCTGAACACGGTGCGGCTACATTTATCAGCAATCCATGCCTCCCGGTCACGGCAGCAACTCTAGATGTAGCTGTTTGCGTTGTGGTGTTAACAGCAGCCTATGGACGGAACAGTAATTCCCTAGTCCGTTGCTGCTAGTGTTCGACCAATCGTGCGCGATGACATGACATATAATATGGCGACCCTCCCGTATGCTGGTCAGATGTGATCGACAGGAAAATTGACGACGAGTACTCCAAGCCTCAAGTTCTCATACAGTATAACATAGGGCCATTCTCACTTCCTAATGCCCGAAAATCCGGGTATTACACGATTCGACCAGCCGGCCAAATGGTAACCCGTCATGACGCCCGATTCAAACTCTGCCAGGTCGTGATAACGCTGTCTCACACGAGTTCGCGGCATCTCCGTGTTCTTCACAGTGATCACACAACGTCTGACACTGTTCACGCACCTTACGTATCAAACCAAGCCCGGTAACAACACAAAAAACGAACAATATTAATGCACTCTGATGGTCGCTTACCCGTTGCAGAGAACTGCAGTCCTATTCATTTAGATACCCTTCGATGATATGTAGTGCCTGTGTGTGCGAAGATACACTGACGACCGACCACGTCTTCTAGGTGATTCACTGTTTTATCCGCCATGCACCGTATCGTGTCTTGCGGAGCATGCGTGTAGACGAGTGTAGCGTTCTTACAGTAAGTTATAATACACATCGAACCTTTACATAGCATTCGCTATGATGTCACGACCGAGGTTCGTCCTTCAAAAACATATGAACTGTAGCATAAAGACCGTTAGAGGAATACATTCTCGTATTTCAAGTTCGAAGTTTCGAGTGTCAGTGACGAACAGACAGATAGCCGTCTGTAGCCTGTATGAAACACGCCCTGCCTGAGATTTGGGAACGTAAATTTTGAAAGTCGAGAATAGTGAACATTTTCATGGTGTGCAATGAGGTAAAACTGCTGAATATTTAGTATGCAGAGCCTATGGCATCGTTGGCCGGGATGTTCCATTCAGGGAAGTTAGGCAGCCAAGTGCAAGTTTTATTTCAGTCGACGTCACAATGGGCGACTTGCGCGCCGATGATGAGGATGAAATGATGATGAGGACAACACAACACCCAGTCCCCGAGCGGAGAAAATCTCCAGCACGGCCGTGAATCGAACCCGGACCCGCTTGCCCTGGAGACGAGCACGTTACCACCCAGCTAAGTAGGCGGACAGAATAAAAGCATAAAACACATACGACTAAAGTGGCACACTCACATCAACACAAAACTCTCGTGAAAATAAAATTACTGGAGTATTTATTCAGTTTATGTGTCCTCTGATTTAACATTTACAGATAACAAAGACAAATAACTAGCGAAATTACTGTTAAAATTGAAAGTGGGTTAATGCAGTTACAATGAGAAATGATATGTCAACTCCTAATTGTCAACGAGGAGAGGACTAGCTGAGCTGCAAACCTGCATTGTACGACTATTTATACAGGGTATTCATAAATTCCCTGGTCGTGCGGTTGTAGGCGCTTCAGTCTGGAACCGCATGACCGCTACGGTCGCAGGTTCGAATCCTGCCTCGGGCATGGATATGTGTGATGTCCTTAGGTTAGTTAGGTTTAAGTAGTTCTAAGTTCTAGGGGACTTATGACCTCAGAAGTTAAGTCCCATAGTGCTCAGAGCCATTTGAGCCGTAAATTCCCGTTACAAACTTCTAGGATTTGTAGAGGGGAGTAACTGCATAATATTTAGGGTGAGAGTCGACATCAGGGAACCTACCGTTTCTGTTCTACGACTGTTACAATTCAGATGTTAACTCATCCATTCCTGACTGAGAAATTGAATTAAGCGTGAAGCAGTACAGTTCAAAAGGAAACATAGCGAAGCATCCACTTATCACTTAAGGGCATTTGTTTGTATTTAGACAAACATTATTCAGAAATAAAACAGAACCCAGCATACTGTACGTGCAGAAGAGTACAGATTCACTACGACAGCAGCTCGACGTAGAGACCACTAACGTTGTTACAGACACTGTACCTGCGAAGCATGTTTCGATACACACACTCCATCCCACCTGATGTGTCTCGAGTTCCTAGTGCAGCGGCCAGAACTCGTTCCAGTAGATCTTCCTCTGTGTCTACACGGGTCTCACAGCAAGCCAGACGTTGGGTGACATTAGGTGACCGTCTGACATAGTACACATCATCCTGTCTACCTTATTGCATACCAGGCCAAACAACACTAAGACTTTTCTCTTTCCTCAGCAGATGTGGATGCGTTACACGTCTAAACTGAAACCGTCGTAGAACGGAGACGGTACGGTTCAAATGGTTCAAATGGCTCTGAGCACTATGCGACTTAACTTCTGAGGTCATCAGCCGCCTAGAACTTAGAACTAATTAAACCTAACTAACCTAAGGACATCACACACATCCATGCCCGAGGCAGGATTCGAACCTGCGACCGTAGCGGTCGCTCGGTTCCAGACTGTAGTGCCCAGAACCGCACGGCCACTCCGGCCGGCCGAGGCGGTACGTTTCCGGACATGGGTTCCTTTGCAAAATGTTATGTACCCACTCGCCGTTACAAGTCCTAGACATTCCACCGAGCGAGGTGGCGCAGTGGTTAGACACTGGACTCGCGTTCGGGAGGACGACGGTTCAATCCCGCGTCCGGCCATCCTGATTTAGGTTTTCCGTGATTTCCCTAAATCATTCCAGGCAAATGCCGGGATGGTTCCTTTGAAAGGGCACAGCCGACTTCCTTCCCTAATCCGATGAGACCGATGACCACGCTGTCTGGTGTCCTTCCCCAAACAACCAACCAACCAACCTAGACATTCCGAACACCATGTACAGCAGTTAAAGGCACAGAACTTCTAACTAGAACTAGTTGCTGGTTTCCACCTACAGTGAGTGAAGACAAACTATGGAGCACAACAATATGTGATAGCGTTAGTGTTTCCAGGGCATATATTAAGATAACATTGTAAGATAAATTTAGCTCCACTGGTATCTCATAAGAAGTAAATGCACGTGAGAGAGCAGATGATTGAGCCGTCCCGCGGTTCGCGTTGGAGCTGTTGTAGGTTTCCGTCCTCTGTTGGAGGCCACACTGTATCGTTTAGCTGACATCGTTGCCGTTGTTTGTATTCTTCTTGTGTTGACTGGCACTACTTGGTTTTGCTAGTGTTGCCTGTCGGCTAGTGGCAGCAGCGGCGTTATCGATATGTAGTAACTGCGGCCCTATCTTTGGGCTGGGACCGTTGTTCTTCCGGGTTTCGTGAGTGAGGGATTCGGTTGGGGACTCCGGAGGAGCCAAGAGGGCAGCGTGAGAAAACGCCGGGACCACTGGCAGAACGCATGTACTGCCGGATGGAAGGTCTGTAGTCGCGAGGGTACACGACCTAGTCGTCAACCGGATCCAGCAAGCTTTAAGTTGAGTGGATTTTAATCCTAGCAGTGAAACCTCCACCATTGTGATATCGCAACTTAACAATTACCGTTATTAAAATATAAAAGACAAGTGACCAAGGTCTTCAAGTTCACTGCAAAAATACAATTGTCAAATTAAAATTTCAAGACAAGTAACGACGCTCACGGCTGAAGGCCTTAATGGCAATAAATTAAGAATCGTTTCACGCCTTACCGGACAGCAGCGTCAAGACGAGGAAAAGTACACTGCCGTTACAAACACTAACCTCCAAGGCAGGTCACTGGGGCGTTAGCGGCCACCAGGAAGGAAAAATACCGCTGGTTAAACTTAACAAATAATAACACATAGAACGGAGCAATTAGTAACAAGAAGTCGAGGAAAGCTAATTAGACCCGCCTTCCCCAAGCACTCCACTCGCTGCTCTTCGCCTCGGCGACACTGCGAGCAGCAACACGAACCCAAGTCACTGGAGAATCGCGAGATATCACAATGGTGGAGGTTTCACTGCTAGGATTAAAATCCACTCAACTTAAAGCTTGTTGGATCCGGTTGACGACTAGGTCGTGTACCCTCGCGACTACAGACCTTCCATCCGGCAGTACATGCGTTCTGCCAGTGGTCCCGGCGTTTTCTCACGCTGCCCTCTTGGCTCCTCCGGAGTCCCCAACCGAATCCCTCACTCACGAAACCCGGAAGAACAACGGTCCCAGCCCAAAGACAGGGCAGCAGTTACTACGTATCGATAACGCCGCTGCTGCCACTAGCCGACAGGCAACACTAGCAAAACCAAGTAGTGCCAGTCAACACAAGAAGAATGCAAACAACGGCAACGATGTCAGCTAAACGATACAGTCTGGCCTCTAACAGAGGACGGAAACCTACAACAGCACCAACTCGAACCGCAGCACGGCTCAATCATAGGCCTCCTGCCGTGAAACAATTCTTAAATTATTGCTATTATTTTGATTTGTTGTTGATTAAAAGAAAAGCCAACCAATAGTAATACGGCCCTGTCCACAATCCTGCTTTCCTTGACCACCAGGTCTCAATGATAACTCATGTCTCATCTGTATATTGATATAGAACTTCTAAGCGGCTGTATTGTGAGGTATGAAACACGGTAAGCCGCAAAACAATTATCAGTATCAGCCTGATAATTGCAGCAACAAGAAGGAGTTGTGCGACATAAACGAAAGTTGGTAGGCTTGTTTCTACACCTGAAGAAGGGTGTCTATTGAAATTTCGCTCCATTCGCATAGATCAGGTTCGCTCTAAAAACACACTGTGACAGTTGCCTTTGAAATTGGACGTGGTGAGTTGATGTCAGTCAGGAATGCCTTTAAGGTGACAAAGACACCATTATCAATACCACACTGAGTTTGAACGAGGTCGCGTATTAGGGCTAAGGGAAGCTGAATATGCCTCCTGCGATATTGCAGAAGGACTTGGCAGGAATGTAGCCACTGTACATGATTGCTGGCAGTGGCGGTCACTTGAATGTACGCTCGTAAGCAGACCTCCGGAACGGCCACGTGACACTACAAAGGGAGAAGACCACGTGTTCGGCGCATGGCTCCAGCGCATCGTACTGCGTGTGCAGGACAGTCGAGGGCCTGCAGCCAATCTGTCTGCAGTCCAGACACTCTGGGGCTACACCTGGAGTTATGGCTTGGGGTGCGATTTCGTATGACAGCAGGAGCGCTCTCGTGGTTATCCCACGCACCCTGACTGCAAATTTGCACGTTAATCTGGTGAGTCACCCTGTTGTGCTGCCATTTATTAACAACATCCCAGGAGGTGCGACTTTTTTCCAACGGGAAACTGTTGTAACCCAACATGCTCTACAGAATGTCGACGTATTGCCCTGGCCTGCTCGATCACCAGATCTATCTCCAATGGAGCACATGTGGGACACTGTCGGATGACAACTCCAGCGACATCCACAAACAGCATTAACCGTCCATGTACTGACCGACAAAATGCAGCAGGCAGGCAACTCCGTCGCACAAACTGACGTCCGGCACCTGTACAACACAATGCATTCAAGTTGCACGCTTACATTCAACATTTTGGTGGTTACGCCGACTATTAATGTACCAGCATTTCACATTTGCAGTGGGTTACCTCTCACATTAACCTGTGAACTTGCAATGTGATTAACATCCTACCTAGGCAAATGTATTCCACAAATTTCATTACTCTACATTAATTATTTTTTGGTGTTGAGACTTT